>NW_027590488.1:0-2500 GCF_964213995.1 Mustelus asterias
GAATTATGTATCTGTATTCCCAGATCCCTCTGATCTACTGCACTCTTCAGTGTCCTACCATTTACCTTGTATGTTCTACCTTGGTTTGTCCTTCCAAAGTGCAATACCTCACACTTGTCTGCATTAAACTCCATCTGCCATTTTTCAGCCCATTTTTCTAACTGGTCCAAATCCCTCTGCAAGCTTTGAAAACCTTCCTCACTGTCCACTACACCTTCAATCTTTGTATCATCAGCAAACTTTCTGATCCAATTGACCACATTATCATCCAGATCATTGATATAGATGACAAACAACAATGGACCCAACACCGATCCCTGCGGCACACCACTAGTCACAGGCCTCCACTCAGAGAAGCAATCCTCCACTACCACTCTCTGGCTTCTTCCATTGAGCCAATGTCTAATCCAATTTACTACCTCCCCATGTATACCTAGCGACTGAACCTTCCTAACTAACCTCCCATGCGGGACCTTGTCAAAGGCCTTACTGAAGTCCATGTAGACAACATCCACTGCCTTCCCTTCATCCACTTTCCTGGCAACCTCCTCGAAAAACTCTAATAGATTGGTTAAACATGACCTACCACGCACAAAGCCATGTTGACTCTCCCTCATAAGTCCCTGTCTATCAAAATATTTGTAGACCCTATCTCTTAATACTCCTTCCAATAATTTACCAACTACTGACGTCAAACTTACCGGCCTATAATTTCCCGGATTACTTTTTGAGCCTTTTCTAAACAACGGAACAACATGAGCTATCCTCCAATCATCCGGCGCCTCACCCGTGGATACCGACATTTTAAATATATCTGCCAGGGCCCCTGCAATTTCAACATTAGTCTCCTTCAAGGTCCGAGGGAATACCCTGTCCGATCCTGGGGATTTATCTACTCTGATTTGCCCCAAGACAGCAAGCACCTCCTCCCCTTTAATCTGTATAGGTTCCATGACCTCCCTACTTGTTTGCCTTATTTCCATAGACTCCATGCCAGTTTCCTTAGTAAATACGGATGCAAAAAACCCATTTAATATCTCCCCCATTTCTTTTGGTTCCATACATAGCCGACCACTCTGATCTTCAAGAAGACCAATTTTATCCCTGACTATCCTTTTGCTCTTAATATACCTGTAGAAGCTCTTAGGATTATCCTTCACCTTGTCTGCCAAAGCAACCTCATGTCTTCTTTTAGCCCTCTTGAATTTTTTCTTAAGTAGTTTCCTGTGCTGTAATTTTCTTTGTTCTTTGATCTTTGGACACCAAGGGGCAAGTTAACATGGCCAATCCCCCTAACCCGCACATCTTTGGGCACTAAGGGGCAATTTAGCATGGCCAATCCCCCTAACCTGCACATCTTTGGGCACTAAGGGGCAATTTAGCATGGCCAATCCCCCTAACCCGCACATCTTTGGGCACTAAGGGGCAATTTAGCATGGCCAATCCCCCTAACCTGCACATCTTTGGGCACTAAGGGGCAATTTAGCATGGCCAATCCCCCTAACCCGCACATCTTTGGGCACTAAGGGGCAATTTAGCATGGCCAATCCCCCTAACCTGCACATCTTTGGGCACTAAGGGGCAATTTAGCATGGCCAATCCCCCTAACCTGCACATCTTTGGGCACTAAGGGGCAATTTAGCATGGCCAATCCCCCTAACCTGCACATCTTTGGGCACTAAGGGGCAATTTAGCATGGCCAATCCACCAAACCTGCACATCTTTGGACACTAAGGGCAATTGGGCATGGCCAATCCACCTAACTTGCACATCTTTGGACACTACGAGGCAATTTAGCATGGCCAATCCACCTAACCTACACATCTTTGGACACTAAGGGACAATTTAGCTCTATCCCAGAAACACTCTTACGAACTGAATTGGACCCAGCCGTACAAATACTGTGGCTACCAGAGCAGGTCAGAGGCTGGGAATCCTGCGGAGAGTAACTCACCTCCTGAATCCCCCCAAAGCCTGTCCACCATCTACAAGGCACAAGACAGGAGTGTGATGGAATACTCCCCACTTGCCTGGATGAGTGCGGCTCCAACAACAATCTCCACTTGCCTGGATGAGTGCGGCTCCAACAACAATCTCCACTTGCCTGGATGAGTGCGGCTCCAACAACAATCTCCACTTGCCTGGATGAGTGCGGCTCCAACAATCTCCACTTGCCTGGATGAGTGCGGCTCCAACAACAATCTCCACTTGCCTGGATGAGTGCGGCTCCAACAACACTCGAGAAGCTCAACACCATCCAGGACAAAGCAGCCCCGCTCGATCGACACGCTAACCACAAACACTCACTCCCTCCACCCCCGACGCACAGTGGCAGCCGTGTGAACCATCTACAAGATGCACCGCAGCGACTCACCAAGGCTCCTTCGACAGCATCTGCCAAACCCAAGACCTGTCCTGGGAGTGTTTGATGGGGACAATGTAGAGGGAGCTTTACTCTGTATCTAACCCCGTGCTGTACCTGTCCTGGGAGTGTTTGATG
>NW_027590488.1:10000-57500 GCF_964213995.1 Mustelus asterias
CGTGCCTCACAAATTTGATAGAATTTTTTGAGGAGGTAACTAAGTGTGTTGATGAAGGTAGGGCAGTTGATGTCATGTACATGGATTTTAGTAAGGCGTTTGATAAGGTCCCCCATGGTCGGCTTATGATGAAAGTGAGGAGGTGTGGGATAGAGGGAAAGTTGGCCGATTGGATAGGTAACTGGCTGTCTGACCGAAGACAGAGGGTGGTGGTCGATGGAAAATTTTCGGATTGGAGGCAGGTTGCTAGCGGTGTGCCGCAGGGATCAGTGCTTGGTCCTCTGCTCTTTGTGATTTTTATTAATGACTTAGAGGAGGGGGCTGAAGGGTGGATCAGTAAATTTGCTGATGACACCAAGATTGGTGGAGTAGTGGATGAGGTGGAGGGCTGTTGTAGGCTGCAAAGAGACATAGATAGGATGCAAAGCTGGGCTGAAAAATGGCAAATGGAGTTTAACCCTGATAAATGTGAGGTGATTCATTTTGGTAGGACAAATTTAAATGTGGATTACAGGGTCCAAGGTAGGGTTCTGAAGACTGTGGAGGAACAGAGAGATCTTGGGGTCCATATCCACAAATCTCTAAAGGTTGCCAGTCAAGTGGATAGAGCTGTGAAGAAGGCCTATAGTGTGTTAGCTTTTATTAACAGGGGGTTGGAGTTTAAGAGCCGTGGGGTTATGCTGCAACTGTACAGGACCTTGGTGAGACCACATTTGGAATATTGTGTGCAGTTCTGGTCACCTCACTATAAGAAGGATGTGGAAGCGCTGGAAAGAGTGCAGAGGAGATTTACCAGGATGCTGCCTGGTTTGGAGGGTAGGTCTTATGAGGAAAGGTTGAGGGAGCTAGGGCTGTTCTCTCTGGAGCGGAGGAGGCTGAGGGGAGACTTAATAGAGGTGTATAAAATGATGAAGGGGATAGATAGAGTGAACGTTCAAAGACTATTTCCTCGGGTGGATGGAGCTATTACAAGGGGGCATAACTATAGGGTTCGTGGTGGGAGATACAGGACGGATATCAGAGGTAGGTTCTTTACGCAGAGAGTGGTTGGGGTGTGGAATGGACTGCCTGCAGTGATAGTGGAGTCAGACACTTTAGAAACATTTAAGCGGTTATTGGATAGGCACATGGAGCACACCAGGATGATAGGGAGTGGGATAGCTTGATCTTGGTTTCAGATAAAGCTCGGCACAACATCGTGGGCTGAAGGGCCTGTTCTGTGCTGTACTGTTCTATGTTCTATGTAGAGAGAGAGAGAGAGGGGGAGAGAGAGAGACAGAGACAGAGAGAGGCAGAGAGAGACAGAGACAGAGAGACAGAGAGAGAGAGAGAGAGAGAGACAGAGAGGCAGAGAGACAGAGAGACAGAGAGAGAGAGAGAGAAACAGAGACAGAGAGAGGCAGAGAGACAGAGAGAGAGAGAGACAGAGAGAGAGAGAGACAGAGAGAGAGAGACAGAGACAGAGAGAGAGACAGAGAGAGACAGAGAGGTGGAGAGGTTTAGGGTGGGAATTCCAGAGTTTAAGGCCCCCCAGGCAGCTGAAGGCACGGCCGCCAATGGCGGAGCGATGGGAATCGGGGGATGCTCGAAAGGCCGGAATTGGAGGAGAGCAGAGATCTCGGAGGGTTGTAGGGGCTGGAGGAGGTTACAGAGATAGGGAGGGGGTGTAGGGGCTGGAGGAGGGTGCAGAGATAGGGAGGGGGTGGAGGGGCTGGAGGAGGTTACAGAGATAGGGAGGAGGTGGAGGGGCTGGAGGAGGTTACAGAGATAGGGAGGGGGTGTAGGGGCTGGAGGAGGTTACAGAGATAGGGAGGAGGTGTAGGGGCTGGAGGAGGTTACAGAGATAGGGAGGAGGTGTAGGGGCTGGAGGAGATTACAGAGATAGGGAGGGGGTGGAGGGGCTGGAGGAGGTTACAGAGATAGGGAGGGGTGTAGGGGCTGGAGGAGGTTACAGAGATAGGCAGGGGTTGTAGGGGCTGGAGGAGGTTACAGAGATAGGGAGGGGGTGTAGGGGCTGGAGGAGGTTACAGAGATAGGGAGGGGGTGTAGGGGCTGGAGGAGGTTACAGAGATAGGGAGGGGGTGTCGGGGCTGGAGGGGGTTATTGAGATAGGGAGGGGGTGGGTGTAGGGGCTGGAGGGAGTTACAGAGATCGGGAGGTGGTGGAGGGGGCTGGAGGAGGTTACAGAGATAGGGAGGGGGTGTCGGGGCTGGAGGGGGTTACAGAGATAGGGTGGGGGTGTAGGGGGTTGGAGGGGGTTACAGAGATAGGGAGGGGGTGTAGGGGGCTGGAGGAGGTTACAGAGATAGGGAGGGGGTGTCGGGGCTGGAGGAGGTTACAGAGATAGGGAGGTGGTGGAGGGAGCTGGAGGAGGTTACAGAGATAGAGAGGGGGCGTAGGGACTGAAGGAGGTTACAGGGATAGGGAGGGGGTGTAGGGACTGAAGGAGGTTACAGGGATAGGGAGGAGGTGTAGGGGCTGAAGGAGGTTACAGGGATAGGGAGGAGGGGGGAGAATGTGGGACTCGCTCCCACGGGGGGAGTGGGGGAGAATGTGGGACTCGCTCCCACGGGGGGAGTGGGGGAGAATGTGGGACTCGCTCCCACGGGGGGAGTGGGGGGAGAATGTGGGACTCGCTCCCACGGGGGGAGTGGGGGAGAATGTGGGACTCGCTCCCACGGGGGGAGTGGGGGAGAATGTGGGACTCGCTCCCACGGGGGGAATGGGGGGAGAATGTGGGACTCTTACCGATCAGTGGTTCCTTTGCTTTTTGCATGAGTTCCTTTGTCTGATTCAGAGCCACTTCCGCTCCACAGGCAATCGATTCGGACGCCCGGTTAAAGTTTGTGAGAACGTTCTGGAGGGGTCCTTCAATGACCAGACCAAACGCGACCACCATGAGGAAGGCTTTCCCCTGCTCTGCGTAGAGAGACAACATAGAACACCTTTTATTTCATTCACTCATGGGACAGGGGCGTCGCTGGTTGGGTTGCCCATCCCTAGTTGCCAGAGGGCAGTTCAGAGCCAACCATGGTGGCACAGTGGTTAGCGCTGCTGCCTCACAGCGACAGGGAACGGGGTCCGATTCCCGGCTTGGGTCACTGTCTGTGTGGAGTCTGCGCGTTCTCCCCATGTCTGCATGGGTTTCCTCCGGGAGCTCCGGTTTCCTCCCACAGCCCAAAGATGTGCAGGTTAGGTGGATTGGCCATGCTAAATTGTCCCTTAGTGCCCAAAGATGTGCGGGTTAGGTGGATTGGCCATGCTAAATTGCCCCTTAGTGTCCAAAGATGTGCAGGTTAGGTGGATTGGCCATGCTAAATTGCCTCTCAGTGTCCAAAGATGTGCAGGTTAGGTGGATTGGCCATGCTAAATTGCCTCTCAGTGTCCAAAGATGTGCGGGTTAGGTGGATTGGCCATGCTAAATTGCCCCTTAGTGTCCAAAGATGTGCGGGTTAGGTGGATTGGCCATGCTAAATTGTCCCTTAGTGTCCAAAGATGTGCGGGTGAGGTGGATTGGCCATGCTAAATTGCCCCTCAGTGTCCAAAGATGTGCAGGTGAGATGTAGGCTTGGGATCGCCTGTTGGCACAGTGGTTGTCAATTGATAGTGGGGGGGTGTTTCAGTTTCTGGTCAATGGTAACCCCCAGGATGTTGACGGTGGGGGGCTTGGTGCATCCTGGGCCTTGATGTTGAGGTTGGAGGGTGTGGGAGGGTCGCAAGTGGGAGATTTGGTGGGGAGCTCATCCTAGGATACTCACTGGAGAAGATGTGAGGGAACATGAGGAAGATATTGACACGGATCTTGGCAGAGAGTCCCATGCCCAGTCCCATCAGCACGGCGAGCGTGGTGGTGGACACCAGACAGTACCAGAGGTTGTACTCTTGCACAAAGAGGATAAAGAGTGCGTAGACGCTGGTGAAGAAGAGGCCGAAGACCAGGCCGCCAAAGCTGCGTAGACATTCCTTGAAGACGTTGTCCTCCTCGATCCTGGCCTCCTGCGCCCGCTGGGCCTTGGAGTCTGACCCCAGCAGCTCGTCCGCCCGCTTCCAGCAGTGCAACTCGGGGCAACACGGGCAACAGGCCTCGAAGCAGAGCTGGGCCCTCCGGCGTTGGTAGACGGTGAAACGGGCCTTCCTCGGGCGGCCAGTGGCGATGTAGATCCACTTAAGGATCAGGGTCCGTGTCCTCTCCTTCCAGGGTTCCGTCTGCTCCTGATTTAGCTTCTTCCAGACGGCGCGGAGGATGCGGTCACGTCTGGGCATGCCCGGGTATCAGTGGACGCCAAGCGTCGGGCATCGAGTTGGCATGGATCTTGGAGCCTCACTTTGGGGCCCTCTCCTCGTGGACTCTGTAGAGAAACCCAGGCACCAACTGAGAAGACAAAACGCAACACAACCCTCCCTCACCGTCAAATGGGACGGAGAAATGGGGCTTGAGCACTGAAAACTCCATGAGGTTCGCCTTTCAAACCCGCCACCTCTACCATCTCGAAGCATAAGGGGCAGCAGACCGTCAATCATCGCTGAATCCCCCCCGACTATCAACATCCTGGGGGTTACCATTGACCATCACTGAATCCCCCCCATTCGAGCAGCCCCGCTCGATCGACACGCTGACCACAAACACTCACTCCCTCCACCACCGACGCACAGTGGCAGCCGTGTGAACCATCTACAAGATGCACCGCAGCGACTCGCCAAGGCTCCTTCCACAGCACCTTCCAAACCCACCACCTCTACCATCTAGAAGGACAAGGGGGGGGCAGCAGACACATGGGGAACACCCCCACCTGCAAGCTCCCCCTCCGAGTCACTCACCATCCCGACTGGGAAATATATCGGCCGTTCCTTCACTGGGGTCAAAATCCCGGAAAACCCTCCCTAACAGCGCTGTGGGTGTACCTACCCCACACACGGGGACTGACTGATGTCCAATAACAATCCCGGAACTCCCTCCCTAACAGCGCTGTGGGTGTACCTACCCCACACACGGGGACTGACTGATGTCCAATAACAATCCCCGAACTCCCTCCCTAACAGCACTGTGGGTGTACCTACACCACACACGGGGACTGACTGATGTCCAATAACAATCCCCGAACTCCCTCCCTAACAGCACTGTGGGTGTACCCTACCCCACACACGGGGACTGACTGATGTCCAATAACAATCCCCGAACTCCCTCCCTAACAGCACTGTGGGTGTACCTACACCACACACGGGGACTGACTGATGTCCAATAACAATCCCGGAACTCCCTCCCTAACAGCACTGTGGGTGTACCTACCCCACACACGGGGACTGACTGATGTCCAATAACAATCCCCGAACTCCCTCCCTAACAGCACTGTGGGTGTACCTACCCCGCACGGGATTGACTGATGTCCAATAACAATCCTGGAACACCCTCCCTAACAGCACTGTGGGTGTACCTACCCCGCACGGGGATTGACTGATGTCCAGTAACAATCCCGGAACTCCCTCCCTCACAGCACTGTGGGTGTACCTACCCCACACACGGGGACTGACTGATGTCCAATAACAATCCCCGAACTCCCTCCCTAACAGCACTGGTGGTGTACCTACACCACACACGGGGACTGACTGATGTCCAATAACAATCCCGGAACTCCCTCCCTAACAGCGCTGTGGGTGTACCTACCACACACACGGGGACTGACTGATGTCCAATAACAATCCCCGAACTCCCTCCCTAACAGCACTGTGGGTGTACCTACCCCACACACGGGGACTGACTGATGTCCAATAACAATCCCGGAACTCCCTCCCTAACAGCACTGTGGGTGTACCTACCTCACACACGGGGACTGACTGATGTCCAATAACAATCCCCGAACTCCCTCCCTAACAGCACTGTGGGTGTACCTACCTCACACACGGGGACTGACTGATGTCCAATAACAATCCCCGAACTCCCTCCCTAACAGCACTGTGGGTGTACCTACCCCGCACGGGATTGACTGATGTCCAATAACAATCCTGGAACACCCTCCCTAACAGCACTGTGGGTGTACCTACCCCGCACGGGGATTGACTGATGTCCAGTAACAATCCCGGAACTCCCTCCCTCACAGCACTGTGGGTGTACCTACCCCACACACGGGGACTGACTGATGTCCAATAACAATCCCCGAACTCCCTCCCTAACAGCACTGGTGGTGTACCTACACCACACACGGGGACTGACTGATGTCCAATAACAATCCCGGAACTCCCTCCCGAACAGCGCTGTGGGTGTACCTACCCCACACACGGGGACTGACTGATGTCCAATAACAATCCCCGAACTCCCTCCCTAACAGCACTGTGGGTGTACCTACACCACACACGGGGACTGACTGATGTCCAATAACAATCCCCGAACTCCCTCCCCAACAGCACTGTGGGTGTACCTACCCCACACACGGGGACTGACTGATGTCCAATAACAATCCCCGAACTCCCTCCCTAACAGCACTGTGGGTGTACCTACACCACACACGGGGACTGACTGATGTCCAATAACAATCCCGGAACTCCCTCCCTAACAGCACTGTGGGTGTACCTACCCCACACACGGGGACTGACTGATGTCCAATAACAATCCCCGAACTCCCTCCCTAACAGCACTGTGGGTGTACCCACCCCGCACGGGATTGACTGATGTCCAATAACAATCCTGGAACACCCTCCCTAACAGCACTGTGGGTGTACCTACCCCACACATGGGGACTGACTGATGTCCACTAACAATCCTGGAAACCCCTCCCTAACAGCACTGTGGGTGTACCTACCCCACACACGGGGACTGACTGATGTCCACTAACAATCCTGGAAACCCCTCCCTAACAGCACTGTGGGTGTACCTACCCCACACACGGGGACTGACTGATGTCCACTAACAATCCTGGAAACCCCTCCCTAACAGCACTGTGGGTGTACCTACCCCACACACGGGGACTGCGGCGGGTTCAAGATGGCGGATCACCCACCCCCTTCTCAAGGAGCATTTAGGGATGGGGGAGTGAATGCTGGGCCCAGCCAGCGACACCTACATCCTGTAAATGAATATTGAAAAGTCGCCGCTGTACAGTCATGAAGTCTGGAATGGATGTCCCCATCAAACACTCCCAGGACAGGTACAGCACGGGGTTAGATACAGAGTAAAGCTCCCTCTACACTGTCCCCCATCAAACACTCCCAGGACAGGTACAGCACGGGGTTAGATACAGAGTAAAGCTCCCTCTACACTGTCCCCATCAAACACTCCCAGGACAGGTACAGCACGGGGTTAGATACAGAGTAAAGCTCCCTCTACACTGTCCCCATCAAACACTCCCAGGACAGGGACGGGGTTAGATACAGAGTAAAGCTCCCTCGACACTGTCCCCATCAAACACTCCCAGGACAGGTACCGCACGGGGTCAGATACAGAGTAAAGCTCCCTCTACACTGTCCCCATCAAACACTCCCAGGACAGGTACAGCACGGGGTTAGATACAGAGTAAAGCTCCCTCTACACTGTCCCCATCAAACACTCCCAGGACAGGGACGGGGTTAGATACAGAGTAAAGCTCCCTCTGCACTGTCCCCCATCAAACACTCCCAGGACAGGTACAGCACGGGGTCAGATGCAGAGTAAAGCTCCCTCTACACTGTCCCCCATCAAACACTCCCAGGACAGGTACAGCACGGGGTTAGATACAGAGTAAAGCTCCCTCTACACTCTCCCCATCAAACACTCCCAGGACAGGTACAGCACGTGGTTAGATACAGAGTAAAGCTCCCTCTACACTGTCCCCCATCAATCACTCCCAGGACAGATACAGCACGGGGTTAGATACAGAGTAAAGCTCCCTCTACACTGTCCCCCATCAATCACTCCCAGGACAGATACAGCACGGGGTTAGATACAGAGTAAAGCTCCCTCTACACTGTCCCCCATCAATCACTCCCAGGACAGATACAGCACGGGGTTAGATACAGAGTAAAGCTCCCTCTACACTGTCCCCATCAAACACTCCCAGGACAGGTACAGCACGGGGTTAGATACAGAGTAAAGCTCCCTCTACACTGGCCCCCATCAAACACTCCCAGGACAGGTACAGCACGGGGTTAGATACAGAGGAAAGCTCCCTCTACACTGTCCCCATCAAACACTCCCAGGACAGGTACAGCATGGGGTTAGATACAGAGTAAAGCTCCCTCTACACTGTCCCCCATCAAACACTCCCAGGACAGATACAGCACGGGGTTAGATACAGAGTAAAGCTCCCTCCACACTGTCCCCATGAAACACTCCCAGGACAGGTACAGCACGGGGTTAGATACAGAGTAAAGCTCCCTCTACACTGTCCCCATGAAACACTCCCAGGACAGGTACAGCACGGGGATAGATACAGAGTAAAGCTCCCTCTACACTGTCCCAATCAAACACTCCCAGGACAGGTACAGCACGGGGTTAGATACAGAGTAAAGCTCCCTCTACACTGTCCCCATCAAACACTCCCAGGACAGGTACAGCATGGGGTTAGATACAGAGTAAAGCTCCCTCTACACTGTCCCCCATCAAACACTCACAGGACAGATACAGCACGGGGTTAGATACAGAGTAAAGCTCCCTCTACACTGTCCCCATCAAACACTCCCAGGACAGGTACAGCACGGGGTTAGATACAGAGTAAAGCTCCCTCTACACTGTCCCCATGAAACACTCCCAGGACAGGTACAGCACGGGGTTAGATACAGAATAAAGCTCCCTCTACACTGTCCCCATCAAACACTCCCAGGACAGGTACAGCACGGGGTTGGATACAGAATAAAGCTCCCTCTGCACTGTCCCCCCATCAAACACTCCCAGGACAGGTACAGCATGGGGTTAGATACAGAGTAAAGCTCCCTCTACACTGTCCCCCCATCAAACACTCCCAGGACAGGTACAGCACGGGGTTAGATACAGAATAAAACTCCCTCTACACTGTCCCCATCAAACACTCCCAGGACAGGTACAGCACGGGGTTAGATACAGAGTAAAGCTCCCTCTACACTGTCCCCCCATCAAACACTCCCAGGACAGGTACAGCACGGGGTTAGATACAGAATAAAGCTCGCTCTGCACTGTCCCCCCATCAAACACTCCCAGGACAGGTACAGCATGGGGTTAGATAAAGAGTAAAGCTCCCTCTACACTGTCCCCCCATCAAACACTCCCAGGACAGGTACAGCATGGGGTTAGATACAGAGTAAAGCTCCCTCTACACTGTCCCCCCATCAAACACTCCCAGGACAGGTACAGCATGGGGTTAGATACAGAGTAAAGCTCCCTCTACACTGTCCCCCCATCAAACACTCCCAGGACAGGTACAGCATGGGGTTAGATACAGAGTAAAGCTTCCTCTACACTGTCCCCATCAAACACTCCCAGGACAGGTACAGCACGGGGTTTGATACAGAGTAAAGCTCCCTCTACACTGTCCCCCATCAAACACTCCCAGGACAGGTACAGCACGGGGTTCGATACAGAGTAAAGCTCCCTCGACACTGTCCCCCATCAAACACTCCCAGGACAGGTACAGCACGGGGTTAGATACAGAGTAAAGCTCCCTCTACACTGTCCCCTTCAAACACTCCCAGGACAGGGACGGGGTTAGATACAGAGTAAAGCTCCCTCTACACTGTCCCCATCAAACACTCCCAGGACAGGTACCGCACGGGGTCAGATACAGAGTAAAGCTCCCTCTACACTGTCCCCATCAAACACTCCCAGGACAGGTACAGCACGGGGTTAGATACAGAGTAAAGCTCCCTCTACTCTGTCCCCATCAAACACTCCCAGGACAGGGACGGGGTTAGATACAGAGTAAAGCTCCCTCTGCACTGTCCCCCATCAAACACTCCCAGGACAGGTACAGCACGGGGTCAGATACAGAGTAAAGCTCCCTCTACACTGTCCCCCATCAAACACTCCCAGGACAGGTACAGCACGGAGTTAGATACAGAGTAAAGCTCCCTCTACAATCTCCCCATCAAACACTCCCAGGACAGGTACAGCACGGGGTTAGATACAGAGTAAAGCTCCCTCTACACTGTCCCCCATCAATCACTCCCAGGACAGATACAGCACGGGGTTAGATACAGAGTAAAGCTCCCTCTACACTGTCCCCCATCAATCACTCCCAGGACAGATACAGCACGGGGTTAGATACAGAGTAAAGCTCCCTCTACACTGTCCCCCATCAATCACTCCCAGGACAGATACAGCACGGGGTTAGATACAGAGTAAAGCTCCCTCTACACTGTCCCCATCAAACACTCCCAGGACAGGTACAGCACGGGGTTAGATACAGAGTAAAGCTCCCTCTACACTGTCCCCATCAAACACTCCCAGGACAGGTACAGCACGGGGTTAGATACAGAGTAAAGCTCCCTCTACACTGTCCCCCATCAATCACTCCCAGGACAGATACAGCACGGGGTTAGATACAGAGTAAAGCTCCCTCTACACTGTCCCCATCAAACACTCCCCGGACAGGTACAGCACGGGGTTAGATACAGAGTAAAGCTCCCTCTACACTGTCCCCATCAAACACTCCCAGGACAGGTACAGCACGGGGTTAGATACAGAGTAAAGCTCCCTCTCCACTGTCCCCATCAAACACTCCCAGGACAGGTACAGCACGGGGTTAGATACAGAGTAAAGCTCCCTCTACACTGTCCCCATCAAACACTCCCAGGACAGGTACAGCACGGGGTTAGATACAGAATAAAGCTCCCTCTACACTGTCCCCATCAAACACTCCCAGGACAGGGACGGGGTTAGATACAGAGCAAAGCTCCCTCTGCACTGTCCCCCATCAAACACTCCCAGGACAGGTACAGCACGGGGTCAGATACAGAGTAAAGCGCCCTCTACACTGTCCCCCATCAAACACTCCCAGGACAGGTACAGCACGGGGTTAGATACAGAGTAAAGCTCCCTCTACACTCTCCCCATCAAACACTCCCAGGCAGGTACAGCACGGGGTTAGATACAGAGTAAAGCTCCCTCTACACTGTCCCCCATCAATCACTCCCAGGACAGATACAGCACGGGGTTAGATACAGAGTAAAGCTCCCTCTACACTGTCCCCCATCAATCACTCCCAGGACAGATACAGCACGGGGTTAGATACAGAGTAAAGCTCCCTCTACACTGTCCCCCATCAATCACTCCCAGGACAGATACAGCACGGGGTTAGATACAGAGTAAAGCGCCCTCTACACTGTCCCCATCAAACACTCCCAGGACAGGTACAGCACGGGGTGAGATACAGAGTAAAGCTCCCTCTACACTGTCCCCATCAAACACTCCCAGGACAGGTACAGCACGGGGTTAGATACAGAGTAAAGGTCCCTCTACACTGTCCCCATCAAACACTCCCAGGACAGGTACAGCACGGGGTTAGATACAGAGTAAAGCTCCCTCGACACTGTCCCCCATCAAACACTCCCAGGACAGGGACGGGGTTAGATACAGAGTAAAGCTCCCTCTACACTGGCCCCCATCAATCACTCCCAGGACAGATACAGCACGGGGTTAGATACAGAGTAAAGCTCCCTCGACACTGTCCCCATCAAACACTCCCAGGACAGGTACAGCACGGGGTAAGATACAGAGTAAAGCTCCCTCTCCACTGTCCCCATCAAACACTCCCAGGACAGGTACAGCACGGGGTTAGATACAGAGTAAAGCTCCCTCTACACTGTCCCCATCAAACACTCCCAGGACAGGTACAGCACGGGGTTAGATACAGAGTAAAGCTCCCTCTACAGTGTCCCCCATCAAACACTCCCAGGACAGGTACAGCACGGGGTTAGATACAGAGTAAAGCTCCCTCTACACTGTCCCCCCATCAAACACTCCCAGGACAGGTACAGCACGGGGTCAGATACAGAATAAAGCTCCCTCTACACTGTCCCCCCATCAAACACTCCCAGGACAGGTACAGCATGGGGTTAGATAAAGAGTAAAGCTCCCTCTACACTGTCCCCCCATCAAACACTCCCAGGACAGGTACAGCATGGTGTTAGATACAGAGTAAAGCTCCCTCTACACTGTCCCCCCATCAAACACTCCCAGGACAGGTACAGCATGGGGTTAGATACAGAGTAAAGCTCCCTCTACACTGTCCCCATCAAACACCCCCAGGACAGGTACAGCACGGGGTTAGATACAGAGTAAAGCTCCCTCTACACTGTCCCCCATCAAACACTCCCAGGACAGGTACAGCACGGGGTTAGATACAGAGTAAAGCTCCCTCTACACTGTCCCCCATCAAACACTCCCAGGACAGGTACAGCACGGGGTTAGATACAGAGTAAAGCTCCCTCTACACTGTCCCCATCAAACACTCACAGGACAGGGACGGGGTTAGATACAGAGTAAAGCTCCCTCTACACTGTCCCCATCAAACACTCCCAGGACAGGTACCGCACGGGGTCAGATACAGAGTAAAGCTCCCTCTACACTGTCCCCATCAAACACTCCCAGGACAGGTACAGCACGGGGTTAGATACAGAGTAAAGCTCCCTCTACTCTGTCCCCATCAAACACTCCCAGGACAGGGACGGGGTTAGATACAGAGTAAAGCTCCCTCTGCACTGTCCCCCATCAAACACTCCCAGGACAGGTACAGCACGGGGTCAGATACAGAGTAAAGCTCCCTCTACACTGTCCCCCATCAAACACTCCCAGGACAGGTACAGCACGGGGTTAGATACAGAGTAAAGCTCCCTCTACAATCTCCCCATCAAACACTCCCAGGACAGGTACAGCACGGGGTTAGATACAGAGTAAAGCTCCCTCTACACTGTCCCCATCAATCACTCCCAGGACAGATACAGCACGGGGTTAGATACAGGGTAAAGCTCCCTCTACACTGTCCCCCATCAATCACTCCCATGACAGATACAGCACGGGGTTAGATACAGAGTAAAGCTCCCTCTACACTGTCCCCCATCAATCACTCCCAGGACAGATACAGCACGGGGTTAGATACAGAGTAAAGCTCCCTCTACACTGTCCCCATCAAACACTCGCCGGACAGGTACAGCACGGGGTTAGATACAGAGTAAAGCTCCCTCTACACTGTCCCCATCAAACACTCCCAGGACAGGTACAGCACGGGGTTAGATAGAGAGTAAAGCTCCCTCTACACTGTCCCCCATCAAACACTCCCAGGACAGGTACAGCATGGGGTTAGATACAGAGTAAAGCTCCCTCTACACTGTCCCCATCAAACACTCCCAGGACAGGTACAGCACGGGGTTAGATACAGAGTAAAGCTCCCTCTACACTGTCCCCATCAAACACTCCCAGGACAGGTACCGCACGGGGTCAGATACAGAGTAAAGCTCCCTCTACACTGTCCCCATCAAACACTCCCAGGACAGGTACAGCACGGGGTTAGATACAGAATAAAGCTCCCTCTACACTGTCCCCATCAAACACTCCCAGGACAGGGACGGGGTTAGATACAGAGCAAAGCTCCCTCTGCACTGTCCCCCATCAAACACTCCCAGGACAGGTACAGCACGGGGTCAGATACAGAGTAAAGCTCCCTCTACACTCTCCCCATCAAACACACCCAGGCAGGTACAGCACGGGGTTAGATACAGAGTAAAGCTCCCTCTACACTGTCCCCATCAAACACTCCCAGGACAGGTACAGCACGGGGTTAGATACAGAGTAAAGCTCCCTCTACACTGTCCCCATCAAACACTCCCAGGACAGGTACAGCACGGGGTTAGATACAGAGTAAAGCTCCCTCTACTCTGTCCCCATCAAACACTCCCAGGACAGGGACGGGGTTAGATACAGAGTAAAGCTCCCTCTGCACTGTCCCCCATCAAACACTCCCAGGACAGGTACAGCACGGGGTCAGATACAGAGTAAAGCTCCCTCTACACTGTCCCCCATCAAACACTCCCAGGACAGGTACAGCACGGAGTTAGATACAGAGTAAAGCTCCCTCTACAATCTCCCCATCAAACACTCCCAGGACAGGTACAGCACGGGGTTAGATACAGAGTAAAGCTCCCTCTACACTGTCCCCCATCAATCACTCCCAGGACAGATACAGCACGGGGTTAGATACAGAGTAAAGCTCCCTCTACACTGTCCCCCATCAATCACTCCCAGGACAGATACAGCACGGGGTTAGATACAGAGTAAAGCTCCCTCTACACTGTCCCCCATCAATCACTCCCAGGACAGATACAGCACGGGGTTAGATACAGAGTAAAGCTCCCTCTACACTGTCCCCATCAAACACTCCCAGGACAGGTACAGCACGGGGTTAGATACAGAGTAAAGCTCCCTCTACACTGTCCCCATCAAACACTCCCAGGACAGGTACAGCACGGGGTTAGATACAGAGTAAAGCTCCCTCTACACTGTCCCCCATCAATCACTCCCAGGACAGATACAGCACGGGGTTAGATACAGAGTAAAGCTCCCTCTACACTGTCCCCATCAAACACTCCCCGGACAGGTACAGCACGGGGTTAGATACAGAGTAAAGCTCCCTCTACACTGTCCCCATCAAACACTCCCAGGACAGGTACAGCACGGGGTTAGATACAGAGTAAAGCTCCCTCTCCACTGTCCCCATCAAACACTCCCAGGACAGGTACAGCACGGGGTTAGATACAGAGTAAAGCTCCCTCTACACTGTCCCCATCAAACACTCCCAGGACAGGGACGGGGTTAGATACAGAGTAAAGCTCCCTCTACGCTGTCCCCATCAAACACTCCCAGGACAGGTACCGCACGGGGTCAGATACAGAGTAAAGCTCCCTCTACACTGTCCCCATCAAACACTCCCAGGACAGGTACAGCACGGGGTTAGATACAGAATAAAGCTCCCTCTACACTGTCCCCATCAAACACTCCCAGGACAGGGACGGGGTTAGATACAGAGCAAAGCTCCCTCTGCACTGTCCCCCATCAAACACTCCCAGGACAGGTACAGCACGGGGTCAGATACAGAGTAAAGCGCCCTCTACACTGTCCCCCATCAAACACTCCCAGGACAGGTACAGCACGGGGTTAGATACAGAGTAAAGCTCCCTCTACACTCTCCCCATCAAACACTCCCAGGCAGGTACAGCACGGGGTTAGATACAGAGTAAAGCTCCCTCTACACTGTCCCCCATCAATCACTCCCAGGACAGATACAGCACGGGGTTAGATACAGAGTAAAGCTCCCTCTACACTGTCCCCCATCAATCACTCCCAGGACAGATACAGCACGGGGTTAGATACAGAGTAAAGCTCCCTCTACACTGTCCCCCATCAATCACTCCCAGGACAGATACAGCACGGGGTTAGATACAGAGTAAAGCGCCCTCTACACTGTCCCCATCAAACACTCCCAGGACAGGTACAGCACGGGGTGAGATACAGAGTAAAGCTCCCTCTACACTGTCCCCATCAAACACTCCCAGGACAGGTACAGCACGGGGTTAGATACAGAGTAAAGGTCCCTCTACACTGTCCCCATCAAACACTCCCAGGACAGGTACAGCACGGGGTTAGATACAGAGTAAAGCTCCCTCTACACTGTCCGCCATCAAACACTCCCAGGACAGGGACGGGGTTAGATACAGAGTAAAGCTCCCTCGACACTGGCCCCCATCAATCACTCCCAGGACAGATACAGCACGGGGTTAGATACAGAGTAAAGCTCCCTCGACACTGTCCCCATCAAACACTCCCAGGACAGGTACAGCACGGGGTAAGATACAGAGTAAAGCTCCCTCTCCACTGTCCCCATCAAACACTCCCAGGACAGGTACAGCACGGGGTTAGATACAGAGTAAAGCTCCCTCTACACTGTCCCCATCAAACACTCCCAGGACAGGTACAGCACGGGGTTAGATACAGAGTAAAGCTCCCTCTACAGTGTCCCCCATCAAACACTCCCAGGACAGGTACAGCACGGGGTTAGATACAGAGTAAAGCTCCCTCTACACTGTCCCCCCATCAAACACTCCCAGGACAGGTACAGCACGGGGTCAGATACAGAATAAAGCTCCCTCTACACTGTCCCCCCATCAAACACTCCCAGGACAGGTACAGCATGGGGTTAGATAAAGAGTAAAGCTCCCTCTACACTGTCCCCCCATCAAACACTCCCAGGACAGGTACAGCATGGGGTTAGATACAGAGTAAAGCTCCCTCTACACTGTCCCCCCATCAAACACTCCCAGGACAGGTACAGCATGGGGTTAGATACAGAGTAAAGCTCCCTCTACACTGTCCCCATCAAACACCCCCAGGACAGGTACAGCACGGGGTTAGATACAGAGTAAAGCTCCCTCTACACTGTCCCCCATCAAACACTCCCAGGACAGGTACAGCACGGGGTTAGATACAGAGTAAAGCTCCCTCTACACTGTCCCCCATCAAACACTCCCAGGACAGGTACAGCACGGGGTTAGATACAGAGTAAAGCTCCCTCTACACTGTCCCCATCAAACACTCCCAGGACAGGGACGGGGTTAGATACAGAGTAAAGCTCCCTCTACACTGTCCCCATCAAACACTCCCAGGACAGGTACCGCACGGGGTCAGATACAGAGTAAAGCTCCCTCTACACTGTCCCCATCAAACACTCCCAGGACAGGTACAGCACGGGGTTAGATACAGAGTAAAGCTCCCTCTACTCTGTCCCCATCAAACACTCCCAGGACAGGGACGGGGTTAGATACAGAGTAAAGCTCCCTCTGCACTGTCCCCCATCAAACACTCCCAGGACAGGTACAGCACGGGGTCAGATACAGAGTAAAGCTCCCTCTACACTGTCCCCATCAAACACTCCCAGGACAGGTACAGCACGGGGTTAGATACAGAATAAAGCTCCCTCTACACTGTCCCCATCAAACACTCCCAGGACAGGGACGGGGTTAGATACAGAGCAAAGCTCCCTCTGCACTGTCCCCCATCAAACACTCCCAGGACAGGTACAGCACGGGGTCAGATACAGAGTAAAGCGCCCTCTACACTGTCCCCCATCAAACACTCCCAGGACAGGTACAGCACGGGGTTAGATACAGAGTAAAGCTCCCTCTACACTCTCCCCATCAAACACTCCCAGGCAGGTACAGCACGGGGTTAGATACAGAGTAAAGCTCCCTCTACACTGTCCCCCATCAATCACTCCCAGGACAGATACAGCACGGGGTTAGATACAGAGTAAAGCTCCCTCTACACTGTCCCCCATCAATCACTCCCAGGACAGATACAGCACGGGGTTAGATACAGAGTAAAGCTCCCTCTACACTGTCCCCCATCAATCACTCCCAGGACAGATACAGCACGGGGTTAGATACAGAGTAAAGCGCCCTCTACACTGTCCCCATCAAACACTCCCAGGACAGGTACAGCACGGGGTGAGATACAGAGTAAAGCTCCCTCTACACTGTCCCCATCAAACACTCCCAGGACAGGTACAGCACGGGGTTAGATACAGAGTAAAGGTCCCTCTACACTGTCCCCATCAAACACTCCCAGGACAGGTACAGCACGGGGTTAGATACAGAGTAAAGCTCCCTCGACACTGTCCCCCATCAAACACTCCCAGGACAGGGACGGGGTTAGATACAGAGTAAAGCTCCCTCTACACTGGCCCCCATCAATCACTCCCAGGACAGATACAGCACGGGGTTAGATACAGAGTAAAGCTCCCTCGACACTGTCCCCATCAAACACTCCCAGGACAGGTACAGCATGGGGTTAGATACAGAGTAAAGCTCCCTCTACACTGTCCCCATCAAACACTCCCAGGACAGGTACAGCACGGGGTTAGATACAGAGTAAAGCTCCCTCTACACTGTCCCCATCAAACACTCCCAGGACAGGTACCGCACGGGGTCAGATACAGAGTAAAGCTCCCTCTACACTGTCCCCATCAAACACTCCCAGGACAGGTACAGCACGGGGTTAGATACAGAATAAAGCTCCCTCTACACTGTCCCCATCAAACACTCCCAGGACAGGGACGGGGTTAGATACAGAGCAAAGCTCCCTCTGCACTGTCCCCCATCAAACACTCCCAGGACAGGTACAGCACGGGGTCAGATACAGAGTAAAGCTCCCTCTACACTCTCCCCATCAAACACACCCAGGCAGGTACAGCACGGGGTTAGATACAGAGTAAAGCTCCCTCT
This sequence comes from Mustelus asterias, assembly GCF_964213995.1. NCBI lineage: Eukaryota > Metazoa > Chordata > Chondrichthyes > Carcharhiniformes > Triakidae > Mustelus > Mustelus asterias. Next base: position 28,211 of record NW_027590488.1, read on the forward strand.
ACACTGTCCCCATCAAACACTCCCAGGACAGGTACAGCACGGGGTTAGATACAGAGTAAAGCTCCCTCTACACTGTCCCCATCAAACACTCCCAGGACAGGTACAGCACGGGGTTAGATACAGAGTAAAGCTCCCTCTACACTGTCCCCCATCAAACACTCCCAGGACAGGTACAGCACGGGGTTAGATACAGAGTAAAGCTCCCTCTACACTGTCCCCCATCAAACACTCCCAGGGCAGGTACAGCACGGGGTTAGATACAGAGTAAAGCTCCCTCTACACTGTCCCCCATCAAACACTCCCAGGACAGGTACAGCACGGGGTTAGATACAGAGTAAAGCTCCCTCTACACTGTCCCCATCAAACACTCCCAGGACAGGGACGGGGTTAGATACAGAGTAAAGCTCCCTCTACACTGTCCCCATCAAACACTCCCAGGACAGGGACGGGGTTAGATACAGAGTAAAGCTCCCTCTACACTGTCCCCATCAAACACTCCCAGGACAGGGACGGGGTTAGATACAGAGTAAAGCTCCCTCTACACTGTCCCCCATCAAACACTCCCAGGACAGATACAGCACGGGGTTAGATACAGAGTAAGGCTCCCTCTCCACTGTCCCCATCAAACACTCCCAGGGCAGGTACAGCACAGGGTTAGATACAGAGTAAAGCTCCCTCTACACTGTCCCCCATCAAACACTCCCAGGACAGATACAGCACGGGGTTAGATACAGAGTAAAGCTCCCTCTACACTGTCCCCCATCAAACACTCCCAGGACAGGTACAGCATGGGGTTAGATAGAGAGTAAAGCTCCCTCTACACTGTCCCCATCAAACACTCCCAGGACAGGTACAGCACGGGGTTAGATACAGAGTAAAGCTCCCTCTACACTGTCCCCCATCAAACACTCCCAGGACAGGTACAGCATGGGGTTAGATAGAGAGTAAAGCTCCCTCTACACTGTCCCCATCAAACACTCCCAGGACAGGTACAGCACGGGGTTAGATACAGAGTAAGGCTCCCTCTCCACTGTCCCCATCAAACACTCCCAGGGCAGGTACAGCACAGGGTTAGATACAGAGTAAAGCTCCCTCTACACTGTCCCCCATCAAACACTCCCAGGACAGATACAGCACGGGGTTAGATACAGAGTAAAGCTCCCTCTACACTGTCCCCCATCAAACACTCCCAGGACAGGTACAGCATGGGGTTAGATAGAGAGTAAAGCTCCCTCTACACTGTCCCCATCAAACACTCCCAGGACAGGTACAGCACGGGGTTAGATACAGAGTAAAGCTCCCTCTACACTGTCCCCCATCAAACACTCCCAGGACAGGTACAGCACGGGGTTAGATACAGAGTAAAGCTCCCTCTACACTGTCCCCCATCAAACACTCCCAGGACAGGTACAGCACGGGGTTAGATACAGAGTAAAGCTCCCTCTACACTGTCCCCATCAAACACTCCCAGGACAGGTACAGCACGGGGTTAGATACAGAGTAAAGCTCCCTCTACACTGTCCCCATCAAACACTCCCAGGACAGGGACGGGGTTAGATACAGAGTAAAGCTCCCTCGACACTGTCCTCATCAAACACTCCCAGGACAGGTACCGCACGGGGTCAGATACAGAGTAAAGCTCCCTCTACACTGTCCCCATCAAACACTCCCAGGACAGGTACAGCACGGGGTTAGATACAGAATAAAGCTCCCTCTACACTGTCCCCATCAAACACTCCCAGGACAGGGACGGGGTTAGATACAGAGTAAAGCTCCCTCTACACTGTCCCCCATCAAACACTCCCAGGACAGGTACAGCACGGGGTCAGATACAGAATAAAGCTCCCTCTACACTGTCCCCCCATCAAACACTCCCAGGACAGGTACAGCATGGGGTTAGATAAAGAGTAAAGCTCCCTCTACACTGTCCCCCCATCAAACACTCCCAGGACAGGTACAGCATGGGGTTAGATACAGAGTAAAGCTCCCTCTACACTGTCCCCCCATCAAACACTCCCAGGACAGGTACAGCATGGGGTTAGATACAGAGTAAAGCTCCCTCTACACTGTCCCCATCAAACACCCCCAGGACAGGTACAGCACGGGGTTAGATACAGAGTAAAGCTCCCTCTACACTGTCCCCCATCAAACACTCCCAGGACAGGTACAGCACGGGGTTAGATACAGAGTAAAGCTCCCTCTACACTGTCCCCCATCAAACACTCCCAGGACAGGTACAGCACGGGGTTAGATACAGAGTAAAGCTCCCTCTACACTGTCCCCATCAAACACTCCCAGGACAGGGACGGGGTTAGATACAGAGTAAAGCTCCCTCTACACTGTCCCCATCAAACACTCCCAGGACAGGTACCGCACGGGGTCAGATACAGAGTAAAGCTCCCTCTACACTGTCCCCATCAAACACTCCCAGGACAGGTACAGCACGGGGTTAGATACAGAGTAAAGCTCCCTCTACTCTGTCCCCATCAAACACTCCCAGGACAGGGACGGGGTTAGATACAGAGTAAAGCTCCCTCTGCACTGTCCCCCATCAAACACTCCCAGGACAGGTACAGCACGGGGTCAGATACAGAGTAAAGCTCCCTCTACACTGTCCCCATCAAACACTCCCAGGACAGGTACAGCACGGGGTTAGATACAGAATAAAGCTCCCTCTACACTGTCCCCATCAAACACTCCCAGGACAGGGACGGGGTTAGATACAGAGCAAAGCTCCCTCTGCACTGTCCCCCATCAAACACTCCCAGGACAGGTACAGCACGGGGTCAGATACAGAGTAAAGCGCCCTCTACACTGTCCCCCATCAAACACTCCCAGGACAGGTACAGCACGGGGTTAGATACAGAGTAAAGCTCCCTCTACACTCTCCCCATCAAACACTCCCAGGCAGGTACAGCACGGGGTTAGATACAGAGTAAAGCTCCCTCTACACTGTCCCCCATCAATCACTCCCAGGACAGATACAGCACGGGGTTAGATACAGAGTAAAGCTCCCTCTACACTGTCCCCCATCAATCACTCCCAGGACAGATACAGCACGGGGTTAGATACAGAGTAAAGCTCCCTCTACACTGTCCCCCATCAATCACTCCCAGGACAGATACAGCACGGGGTTAGATACAGAGTAAAGCGCCCTCTACACTGTCCCCATCAAACACTCCCAGGACAGGTACAGCACGGGGTGAGATACAGAGTAAAGCTCCCTCTACACTGTCCCCATCAAACACTCCCAGGACAGGTACAGCACGGGGTTAGATACAGAGTAAAGGTCCCTCTACACTGTCCCCATCAAACACTCCCAGGACAGGTACAGCACGGGGTTAGATACAGAGTAAAGCTCCCTCGACACTGTCCCCCATCAAACACTCCCAGGACAGGGACGGGGTTAGATACAGAGTAAAGCTCCCTCTACACTGGCCCCCATCAATCACTCCCAGGACAGATACAGCACGGGGTTAGATACAGAGTAAAGCTCCCTCGACACTGTCCCCATCAAACACTCCCAGGACAGGTACAGCATGGGGTTAGATACAGAGTAAAGCTCCCTCTACACTGTCCCCATCAAACACTCCCAGGACAGGTACAGCACGGGGTTAGATACAGAGTAAAGCTCCCTCTACACTGTCCCCATCAAACACTCCCAGGACAGGTACCGCACGGGGTCAGATACAGAGTAAAGCTCCCTCTACACTGTCCCCATCAAACACTCCCAGGACAGGTACAGCACGGGGTTAGATACAGAATAAAGCTCCCTCTACACTGTCCCCATCAAACACTCCCAGGACAGGGACGGGGTTAGATACAGAGCAAAGCTCCCTCTGCACTGTCCCCCATCAAACACTCCCAGGACAGGTACAGCACGGGGTCAGATACAGAGTAAAGCTCCCTCTACACTCTCCCCATCAAACACACCCAGGCAGGTACAGCACGGGGTTAGATACAGAGTAAAGCTCCCTCTACACTGTCCCCATCAAACACTCCCAGGACAGGTACAGCACGGGGTTAGATACAGAGTAAAGCTCCCTCTACACTGTCCCCATCAAACACTCCCAGGACAGGTACAGCACGGGGTTAGATACAGAGAAAAGCTCCCTCTACACTGTCCCCCATCAAACACTCCCAGGACAGGTACAGCACGGGGTTAGATACAGAGTAAAGCTCCCTCTACACTGTCCCCCATCAAACACTCCCAGGGCAGGTACAGCACGGGGTTAGATACAGAGTAAAGCTCCCTCTACACTGTCCCCCATCAAACACTCCCAGGACAGGTACAGCACGGGGTTAGATACAGAGTAAAGCTCCCTCTACACTGTCCCCATCAAACACTCCCAGGACAGGGACGGGGTTAGATACAGAGTAAAGCTCCCTCTACACTGTCCCCATCAAACACTCCCAGGACAGGGACGGGGTTAGATACAGAGTAAAGCTCCCTCTACACTGTCCCCATCAAACACTCCCAGGACAGGGACGGGGTTAGATACAGAGTAAAGCTCCCTCTACACTGTCCCCCATCAAACACTCCCAGGACAGATACAGCACGGGGTTAGATACAGAGTAAGGCTCCCTCTCCACTGTCCCCATCAAACACTCCCAGGGCAGGTACAGCACAGGGTTAGATACAGAGTAAAGCTCCCTCTACACTGTCCCCCATCAAACACTCCCAGGACAGATACAGCACGGGGTTAGATACAGAGTAAAGCTCCCTCTACACTGTCCCCCATCAAACACTCCCAGGACAGGTACAGCATGGGGTTAGATAGAGAGTAAAGCTCCCTCTACACTGTCCCCATCAAACACTCCCAGGACAGGTACAGCACGGGGTTAGATACAGAGTAAAGCTCCCTCTACACTGTCCCCCATCAAACACTCCCAGGACAGGTACAGCACGGGGTTAGATACAGAGTAAAGCTCCCTCTACACTGTCCCCCATCAAACACTCCCAGGACAGGTACAGCACGGGGTTAGATACAGAGTAAAGCTCCCTCTACACTGTCCCCATCAAACACTCCCAGGACAGGTACAGCACGGGGTTAGATACAGAGTAAAGCTCCCTCTACACTGTCCCCATCAAACACTCCCAGGACAGGGACGGGGTTAGATACAGAGTAAAGCTCCCTCGACACTGTCCTCATCAAACACTCCCAGGACAGGTACCGCACGGGGTCAGATACAGAGTAAAGCTCCCTCTACACTGTCCCCATCAAACACTCCCAGGACAGGTACAGCACGGGGTTAGATACAGAATAAAGCTCCCTCTACACTGTCCCCATCAAACACTCCCAGGACAGGGACGGGGTTAGATACAGAGTAAAGCTCCCTCTACACTGTCCCCCATCAAACACTCCCAGGACAGGTACAGCACGGGGTCAGATACAGAGTAAAGCGCCCTCTACACTGTCCCCCATCAAACACTCCCAGGACAGGTACAGCACGGGGTCAGATACAGAGTAAAGCGCCCTCTACACTGTCCCCCATCAAACACTCCCAGGACAGGTACAGCACGGGGTTAGATACAGAGTAAAGCTCCCTCGACACTCTCCCCATCAAACACTCCCAGGACAGGTACAGCACGGGGTTAGATACAGAGTAAAGCTCCCTCTACACTGTCACCCATCAATCACTCCCAGGACAGATACAGCACGGGGTTAGATACAGAGTAAAGCTCCCTCTACACTGTCCCCCATCAATCACTCCCAGGACAGATACAGCACGGGGTTAGATACAGAGTAAAGCTCCCTCTACACTGTCCCCCATCAATCACTCCCAGGACAGATACAGCACGGGGTTAGATACAGAGTAAAGCTCCCTCTACACTGTCCCCATCAAACACTCCCAGGACAGGTACAGCACGGGGTTAGATACAGAGTAAAGCTCCCTCTACACTGTCCCCATCAAACACTCCCAGGACAGGTAAAGCACGGGGTTAGATACAGAGTAAAGGTCCCTCTACACTGTCCCCATCAAACACTCCCAGGACAGGTACAGCACGGGGTTAGATACAGAGTAAAGCTCCCTCGACACTGTCCCCCATCAAACACTCCCAGGACAGGGACGGGGTTAGATACAGAGTAAAGCTCCCTCTACACTAGCCCCCATCAATCACTCCCAGGACAGATACAGCACGGGGTTAGATACAGAGTAAAGCTCCCTCTACACTGTCCCCATCAAACACTCCCAGGACAGGTACAGCACGGGGTTAGATACAGAGTAAAGCTCCCTCTACACTGTCCCCCATCAAACACTCCCAGGACAGGTACAGCACGGGGTTAGATACAGAGTAAAGCTCCCTCTACACTGTCCCCCATCAAACACTCCCAGGACAGGTACAGCACGGGGTTAGATACAGAGTAAAGCTCCCTCTACACTGTCCCCCATCAAACACTCCCAGGGCAGGTACAGCACGGGGTTAGATACAGAGTAAAGCTCCCTCTACACTGTCCCCCATCAAACACTCCCAGGACAGGTACAGCACGGGGTTAGATACAGAGTAAAGCTCCCTCTACACTGTCCCCATCAAACATTCCCAGGACAGGGACGGGGTTAGATACAGAGTAAAGCTCCCTCTACACTGTCCCCATCAAACACTCCCAGGACAGGGACGGGGTTAGATACAGAGTAAAGCTCCCTCTACACTGTCCCCATCAAACACTCCCAGGACAGGGACGGGGTTAGATACAGAGTAAAGCTCCCTCGACACTGTCCTCATCAAACACTCCCAGGACAGGTACCGCACGGGGTCAGATACAGAGTAAAGCTCCCTCTACACTGTCCCCATCAAACACTCCCAGGACAGGTACAGCACGGGGTTAGATACAGAATAAAGCTCCCTCTACACTGTCCCCATCAAACACTCCCAGGACAGGGACGGGGTTAGATACAGAGTAAAGCTCCCTCTACACTGTCCCCCATCAAACACTCCCAGGACAGGTACAGCACGGGGTCAGATACAGAGTAAAGCGCCCTCTACACTGTCCCCCATCAAACACTCCCAGGACAGGTACAGCACGGGGTCAGATACAGAGTAAAGCGCCCTCTACACTGTCCCCCATCAAACACTCCCAGGACAGGTACAGCACGGGGTTAGATACAGAGTAAAGCTCCCTCGACACTCTCCCCATCAAACACTCCCAGGACAGGTACAGCACGGGGTTAGATACAGAGTAAAGCTCCCTCTACACTGTCACCCATCAATCACTCCCAGGACAGATACAGCACGGGGTTAGATACAGAGTAAAGCTCCCTCTACACTGTCCCCCATCAATCACTCCCAGGACAGATACAGCACGGGGTTAGATACAGAGTAAAGCTCCCTCTACACTGTCCCCCATCAATCACTCCCAGGACAGATACAGCACGGGGTTAGATACAGAGTAAAGCTCCCTCTACACTGTCCCCATCAAACACTCCCAGGACAGGTACAGCACGGGGTTAGATACAGAGTAAAGCTCCCTCTACACTGTCCCCATCAAACACTCCCAGGACAGGTAAAGCACGGGGTTAGATACAGAGTAAAGGTCCCTCTACACTGTCCCCATCAAACACTCCCAGGACAGGTACAGCACGGGGTTAGATACAGAGTAAAGCTCCCTCGACACTGTCCCCCATCAAACACTCCCAGGACAGGGACGGGGTTAGATACAGAGTAAAGCTCCCTCTACACTAGCCCCCATCAATCACTCCCAGGACAGATACAGCACGGGGTTAGATACAGAGTAAAGCTCCCTCTACACTGTCCCCATCAAACACTCCCAGGACAGGTACAGCACGGGGTTAGATACAGAGTAAAGCTCCCTCTACACTGTCCCCCATCAAACACTCCCAGGACAGGTACAGCACGGGGTTAGATACAGAGTAAAGCTCCCTCTACACTGTCCCCCATCAAACACTCCCAGGACAGGTACAGCACGGGGTTAGATACAGAGTAAAGCTCCCTCTACACTGTCCCCCATCAAACACTCCCAGGGCAGGTACAGCACGGGGTTAGATACAGAGTAAAGCTCCCTCTACACTGTCCCCCATCAAACACTCCCAGGACAGGTACAGCACGGGGTTAGATACAGAGTAAAGCTCCCTCTACACTGTCCCCATCAAACATTCCCAGGACAGGGACGGGGTTAGATACAGAGTAAAGCTCCCTCTACACTGTCCCCATCAAACACTCCCAGGACAGGGACGGGGTTAGATACAGAGTAAAGCTCCCTCTACACTGTCCCCATCAAACACTCCCAGGACAGGGAAGGGGTTAGATACAGAGTAAAGCTCCCTCTACACTGTCCCCCATCAAACACTCCCTGGACAGGTACAGCACGGGGTTAGATACAGAGTAAGGCTCCCTCTCCACTGTCCCCATCAAACACTCCCAGGGCAGGTACAGCACAGGGTTAGATACAGAGTAAAGCTCCCTCTACACTGTCCCCCATCAAACACTCCCAGGACAGGTACAGCACGGGGTTAGATACAGAGTAAAGCTCCCTCTACACTGTCCCCCATCAATCACTCCCAGGACAGATACAGCACGGGGTTAGATACAGAGTAAAGCTCCCTCTACACTGTCCCCATCAAACACTCCCAGGACAGGTACAGCACGGGGTTAGATACAGAGTAAAGCTCCCTCTACACTGTCCCCATCAAACACTCCCAGGACAGGTACAGCACGGGGTTAGATACAGAGTAAATCTCCCTCTACACTGTCCCCATCAAACACTCCCAGGACAGGTACAGCACGGGGTTAGATACAGAGTAAAGCTCCCTCTACACTGTCCCCCATCAAACACTCCCAGGACAGGTACAGCACGGGGTTAGATACAGAGTAAAGCTCCCTCTACACTGTCCCCCATCAAACACTCCCAGGACAGGTACAGCACGGGGTTAGATACAGAGTAAAGCTCCCACTACACTGTCCCCATCAAACACTCCCAGGACAGGTACAGCACGGGGTTAGATACAGAGTAAAGCTCCCTCTACACTGTCCCCATCAAACACTCCCAGAACAGGGACAGCACGGCGTTAGATACAGAGTAAAGCTCCCTCTACACTGGCCCCCATCAATCACTCCCAGGACAGATACAGCACGGGGTTAGATACAGAGTAAAGCTCCCTCTACACTGTCCCCATCAAACACTCCCAGGACAGGTACAGCACGGGGTTAGATACAGAGTAAAGCTCCCTCTCCACTGTCCCCATCAAACACTCCCAGGACAGGTACAGCACGGGGTTAGATACAGAGTAAAGTTCCCTCCACACTGTCCCCATCAAACACTCCCAGGACAGGTACAGCACGGGGTTAGATACAGAGTAAAGCTCCCTCTACACTGTCCCCCATCAAACACTCCCAGGACAGGTACAGCACGGGGTTAGATACAGAGTAAAGCTCCCTCTACACTGTCCCCCATCAACCACTCCCAGGGCAGGTACAGCACGGGGTTAGATACAGAGTAAAGCTCCCTCTACACTGTCCCCCATCAAACACTCCCAGGACAGGTACAGCACGGGGTTAGATACAGAGTAAAGCTCCCTCTACACTGTCCCCATCAAACACTCCCAGGACAGGTACACCACGGGGTTAGATACAGAGTAAAGCTCCCTCTACACTGTCCCCATCAAACACTCCCAGGACAGGGACGGGGTTAGATACAGAGTAAAGCTCCCTCTACACTGTCCCCATCAAACACTCCCAGGACAGGGACGGGGTTAGATACAGAGTAAAGCTCCCTCTACACTGTCCCCCATCAAACACTCCCAGGACAGGTACAGCACGGGGTTAGATACAGAGTAAGGCTCCCTCTCCACTGTCCCCATCAAACACTCCCAGGGCAGGTACAGCACAGGGTTAGATACAGAGTAAAGCTCCCTCTACACTGTCCCCCATCAAACACTCCCATGACAGGTACAGCATGGGGTTAGATACAGAGTAAAGCTCCCTCTACACTGTCCCCATCAAACACTCCCAGGACAGGTACAGCACGGGGTTAGATACAGAGTAAAGCTCCCTCTACACTGTCCCCCATCAAACACTCCCAGGACAGGTACAGCACGGGGTTAGATACAGAGTAAAGCTCCCTCTACACTGTCCCCCATCAAACACTCCCAGGACAGGTACAGCACGGGGTTAGATACAGAGTAAAGCTCCCTCTACACTGTCCCCATCAAACACTCCCAGGACAGGTACAGCACGGGGTTAGATACAGAGTAAAGCTCCCTCTACACTGTCCCCATCAAACACTCCCAGGACAGGGACGGGGTTAGATACAGAGTAAAGCTCCCTCTACACTGTCCCCATCAAACACTCCCAGGACAGGTACCGCACGGGGTCAGATACAGAGTAAAGCTCCCTCTACACTGTCCCCATCAAAGACTCCCAGGACAGGGACGGGGTTAGATACAGAGTAAAGCTCCCTCTGCACTGTCCCCCATCAAACACTCCCAGGACAGGTACAGCACGGGGTCAGATACAGAGTAAAGCGCCCTCTACACTGTCCCCCATCAAACACTCCCAGGACCGGTACAGCACGGGGTTAGATACAGAGTAAAGCTCCCTCTACACTCTCCCCATCAAACACTCCCAGGACAGGTACAGCACGGGGTTAGATACAGAGTAAAGCTCCCTCTACACTGTCCCCCATCAATCACTCCCAGGACAGATACAGCACGGGGTTAGATACAGAGTAAAGCTCCCTCTACACTGTCCCCCATCAATCACTCCCAGGACAGATACAGCACGGGGTTAGATACAGAGTAAAGCTCCCTCTACACTGTCCCCCATCAATCACTCCCAGGACAGATACAGCACGGGGTTAGATACAGAGTAAAGCTCCCTCTACACTGTCCCCATCAAACACTCCCAGGACAGGTACAGCACGGGGTTAGATACAGAGTAAAGCTCCCTCTACACTGTCCCCATCAAACACTCCCAGGACAGGTAAAGCACGGGGTTAGATACAGAGTAAAGGTCCCTCTCCACTGTCCCCATCAAACACTCCCAGGACAGGTACAGCACGGGGTTAGATACAGAGTAAAGCTCCCTCTACACTGTCGCCCATCAAACACTCCCAGGACAGGGACGGGGTTAGATACAGAGTAAAGCTCCCGCTACACTGGCCCCCTTCAATCACTCCCAGGACAGATACAGCACGGGGTTAGATACAGAGTAAAGCTCCCTCTACACTGTCCCCATTAAACACTCCCAGGACAGGTACAGCACGGGGTTAGATACAGAGTAAAGCTCCCTCTCCACTGTCCCCATCAAACACTCCCAGGACAGGTACAGCACGGGGTTAGATACAGAGTAAAGCTCCCTCTACACTGTCCCCATCAAACACTCCCAGGACAGGTACAGCACGGGGTTAGATACAGAGTAAAGCTCCCTCTACACTGTCCCCCATCAAACACTCCCAGGATAGGTACAGCACGGGGTTAGATACAGAGTAAAGCTCCCTCTACACTGTCCCCCATCAAACACTCCCAGGGCAGGTACAGCACGGGGTTAGATACAGAGTAAAGCTCCCTCTACACTGTCCCCCATCAAACACTCCCAGGACAGGTACAGCACGGGGTTAGATACAGAGTAAGGCTCCCTCTACACTGTCCCCATCAAACACTCCCAGGGCAGGTACAGCACAGGGTTAGATACAGAGTAAAGCTCCCTCTACACTGTCCCCCATCAAACACTCCCAGGACAGGTACAGCACGGGGTTAGATACAGAGTAAAGCTCCCTCTACACTGTCCCCCATCAATCATTCCCAGGACAGATACAGCACGGGGTTAGATACAGAGTAAAGCTCCCTCTACACTGTCCCCATCAAACACTCCCAGGACAGGTACAGCACGGGGTTAGATACAGAGTAAAGCTCCCTCTACACTGTCCCCATCAAACACTCCCAGGACAGGTACAGCATGGGGTTCGATACAGAGTAAAGCTCCCTCTACACTGTCCCCATCAAACACTCCCAGGACAGGTACAGCACGGGGTTAGATACAGAGTAAAGCTCCCTCTACACTGTCCCCCATCAAACACTCCCAGGACAGGTACAGCACGGGGTTAGATACAGAGTAAAGCTCCCTCTACACTGTCCCCCATCAAACACTCCCAGGGCAGGTACAGCACGGGGTTAGATACAGAGTAAAGCTCCCTCTACACTGTCCCCCATCAAACACTCCCAGGACAGGTACAGCACGGGGTTAGATACAGAGTAAAGCTCCCTCTACACTGTCCCCATCAAACACTCCCAGGACAGGTACAGCACGGGGTTAGATACAGAGTAAAGCTCCCTCTACACTGTCCCCATCAAACACTCCCAGGACAGGGACGGGGTTAGATACAGAGTAAAGCTCCCTCTACACTGTCCCCATCAAACACTCCCAGGACAGGTACAGCACGGGGTTAGATACAGAGTAAAGCTCCCTCTACACTGTCCCCATCAAACACTCCCAGGACAGGTACACCACGGGGTTAGATACAGAGTAAAGCTCCCTCTACACTGTCCCCATCAAACACTCCCAGGACAGGGACGGGGTTAGATACAGAGTAAAGCTCCCTCTACACTGTCCCCATCAAACACTCCCAGGACAGGGACGGGGTTAGATACAGAGTAAAGCTCCCTCTACACTGTCCCCCATCAAACACTCCCAGGACAGGTACAGCACGGGGTTAGATACAGAGTAAGGCTCCCTCTCCACTGTCCCCATCAAACACTCCCAGGGCAGGTACAGCACAGGGTTAGATACAGAGTAAAGCTCCCTCTACACTGTCCCCCATCAAACACTCCCATGACAGGTACAGCATGGGGTTAGATACAGAGTAAAGCTCCCTCTACACTGTCCCCATCAAACACTCCCAGGACAGGTACAGCACGGGGTTAGATACAGAGTAAAGCTCCCTCTACACTGTCCCCCATCAAACACTCCCAGGACAGGTACAGCACGGGGTTAGATACAGAGTAAAGCTCCCTCTACACTGTCCCCCATCAAACACTCCCAGGACAGGTACAGCACGGGGTTAGATACAGAGTAAAGCTCCCTCTACACTGTCCCCATCAAACACTCCCAGGACAGGTACAGCACGGGGTTAGATACAGAGTAAAGCTCCCTCTACACTGTCCCCATCAAACACTCCCAGGACAGGGACGGGGTTAGATACAGAGTAAAGCTCCCTCTACACTGTCCCCATCAAACACTCCCAGGACAGGTACCGCACGGGGTCAGATACAGAGTAAAGCTCCCTCTACACTGTCCCCATCAAACACTCCCAGGACAGGTACAGCACGGGGTCAGATACAGAATAAAGCTCCCTCTACACTGTCCCCATCAAAGACTCCCAGGACAGGGACGGGGTTAGATACAGAGTAAAGCTCCCTCTGCACTGTCCCCCATCAAACACTCCCAGGACAGGTACAGCACGGGGTCAGATACAGAGTAAAGCGCCCTCTACACTGTCCCCCATCAAACACTCCCAGGACCGGTACAGCACGGGGTTAGATACAGAGTAAAGCTCCCTCTACACTCTCCCCATCAAACACTCCCAGGACAGGTACAGCACGGGGTTAGATACAGAGTAAAGCTCCCTCTACACTGTCCCCCATCAATCACTCCCAGGACAGATACAGCACGGGGTTAGATACAGAGTAAAGCTCCCTCTACACTGTCCCCCATCAATCACTCCCAGGACAGATACAGCACGGGGTTAGATACAGAGTAAAGCTCCCTCTACACTGTCCCCCATCAATCACTCCCAGGACAGATACAGCACGGGGTTAGATACAGAGTAAAGCTCCCTCTACACTGTCCCCATCAAACACTCCCAGGACAGGTACAGCACGGGGTTAGATACAGAGTAAAGCTCCCTCTACACTGTCCCCATCAAACACTCCCAGGACAGGTAAAGCACGGGGTTAGATACAGAGTAAAGGTCCCTCTCCACTGTCCCCATCAAACACTCCCAGGACAGGTACAGCACGGGGTTAGATACAGAGTAAAGCTCCCTCTACACTGTCGCCCATCAAACACTCCCAGGACAGGGACGGGGTTAGATACAGAGTAAAGCTCCCGCTACACTGGCCCCCTTCAATCACTCCCAGGACAGATACAGCACGGGGTTAGATACAGAGTAAAGCTCCCTCTACACTGTCCCCATTAAACACTCCCAGGACAGGTACAGCACGGGGTTAGATACAGAGTAAAGCTCCCTCTCCACTGTCCCCATCAAACACTCCCAGGACAGGTACAGCACGGGGTTAGATACAGAGTAAAGCTCCCTCTACACTGTCCCCATCAAACACTCCCAGGACAGGTACAGCACGGGGTTAGATACAGAGTAAAGCTCCCTCTACACTGTCCCCCATCAAACACTCCCAGGATAGGTACAGCACGGGGTTAGATACAGAGTAAAGCTCCCTCTACACTGTCCCCCATCAAACACTCCCAGGGCAGGTACAGCACGGGGTTAGATACAGAGTAAAGCTCCCTCTACACTGTCCCCCATCAAACACTCCCAGGACAGGTACAGCACGGGGTTAGATACAGAGTAAGGCTCCCTCTACACTGTCCCCATCAAACACTCCCAGGGCAGGTACAGCACAGGGTTAGATACAGAGTAAAGCTCCCTCTACACTGTCCCCATCAAACACTCCCAGGACAGGTACACCACGGGGTTAGATACAGAGTAAAGCTCCCTCTACACTGTCCCCATCAAACACTCCCAGGACAGGGACGGGGTTAGATACAGAGTAAAGCTCCCTCTACACTGTCCCCATCAAACACTCCCAGGACAGGGACGGGGTTAGATACAGAGTAAAGCTCCCTCTACACTGTCCCCCATCAAACACTCCCAGGACAGGTACAGCACGGGGTTAGATACAGAGTAAGGCTCCCTCTCCACTGTCCCCATCAAACACTCCCAGGGCAGGTACAGCACAGGGTTAGATACAGAGTAAAGCTCCCTCTACACTGTCCCCCATCAAACACTCCCATGACAGGTACAGCATGGGGTTAGATACAGAGTAAAGCTCCCTCTACACTGTCCCCATCAAACACTCCCAGGACAGGTACAGCACGGGGTTAGATACAGAGTAAAGCTCCCTCTACACTGTCCCCCATCAAACACTCCCAGGACAGGTACAGCACGGGGTTAGATACAGAGTAAAGCTCCCTCTACACTGTCCCCCATCAAACACTCCCAGGACAGGTACAGCACGGGGTTAGATACAGAGTAAAGCTCCCTCTACACTGTCCCCATCAAACACTCCCAGGACAGGTACAGCACGGGGTTAGATACAGAGTAAAGCTCCCTCTACACTGTCCCCATCAAACACTCCCAGGACAGGGACGGGGTTAGATACAGAGTAAAGCTCCCTCTACACTGTCCCCATCAAACACTCCCAGGACAGGTACCGCACGGGGTCAGATACAGAGTAAAGCTCCCTCTACACTGTCCCCATCAAACACTCCCAGGACAGGTACAGCACGGGGTCAGATACAGAATAAAGCTCCCTCTACACTGTCCCCATCAAAGACTCCCAGGACAGGGACGGGGTTAGATACAGAGTAAAGCTCCCTCTGCACTGTCCCCCATCAAACACTCCCAGGACAGGTACAGCACGGGGTCAGATACAGAGTAAAGCGCCCTCTACACTGTCCCCCATCAAACACTCCCAGGACCGGTACAGCACGGGGTTAGATACAGAGTAAAGCTCCCTCTACACTCTCCCCATCAAACACTCCCAGGACAGGTACAGCACGGGGTTAGATACAGAGTAAAGCTCCCTCTACACTGTCCCCCATCAATCACTCCCAGGACAGATACAGCACGGGGTTAGATACAGAGTAAAGCTCCCTCTACACTGTCCCCCATCAATCACTCCCAGGACAGATACAGCACGGGGTTAGATACAGAGTAAAGCTCCCTCTACACTGTCCCCCATCAATCACTCCCAGGACAGATACAGCACGGGGTTAGATACAGAGTAAAGCTCCCTCTACACTGTCCCCATCAAACACTCCCAGGACAGGTACAGCACGGGGTTAGATACAGAGTAAAGCTCCCTCTACACTGTCCCCATCAAACACTCCCAGGACAGGTAAAGCACGGGGTTAGATACAGAGTAAAGGTCCCTCTCCACTGTCCCCATCAAACACTCCCAGGACAGGTACAGCACGGGGTTAGATACAGAGTAAAGCTCCCTCTACACTGTCGCCCATCAAACACTCCCAGGACAGGGACGGGGTTAGATACAGAGTAAAGCTCCCGCTACACTGGCCCCCTTCAATCACTCCCAGGACAGATACAGCACGGGGTTAGATACAGAGTAAAGCTCCCTCTACACTGTCCCCATTAAACACTCCCAGGACAGGTACAGCACGGGGTTAGATACAGAGTAAAGCTCCCTCTCCACTGTCCCCATCAAACACTCCCAGGACAGGTACAGCACGGGGTTAGATACAGAGTAAAGCTCCCTCTACACTGTCCCCATCAAACACTCCCAGGACAGGTACAGCACGGGGTTAGATACAGAGTAAAGCTCCCTCTACACTGTCCCCCATCAAACACTCCCAGGATAGGTACAGCACGGGGTTAGATACAGAGTAAAGCTCCCTCTACACTGTCCCCCATCAAACACTCCCAGGGCAGGTACAGCACGGGGTTAGATACAGAGTAAAGCTCCCTCTACACTGTCCCCCATCAAACACTCCCAGGACAGGTACAGCACGGGGTTAGATACAGAGTAAGGCTCCCTCTACACTGTCCCCATCAAACACTCCCAGGGCAGGTACAGCACAGGGTTAGATACAGAGTAAAGCTCCCTCTACACTGTCCCCCATCAAACACTCCCAGGACAGGTACAGCACGGGGTTAGATACAGAGTAAAGCTCCCTCTACACTGTCCCCCATCAATCATTCCCAGGACAGATACAGCACGGGGTTAGATACAGAGTAAAGCTCCCTCTACACTGTCCCCATCAAACACTCCCAGGACAGGTACAGCACGGGGTTAGATACAGAGTAAAGCTCCCTCTACACTGTCCCCATCAAACACTCCCAGGACAGGTACAGCATGGGGTTCGATACAGAGTAAAGCTCCCTCTACACTGTCCCCATCAAACACTCCCAGGACAGGTACAGCACGGGGTTAGATACAGAGTAAAGCTCCCTCTACACTGTCCCCCATCAAACACTCCCAGGACAGGTACAGCACGGGGTTAGATACAGAGTAAAGCTCCCTCTACACTGTCCCCCATCAAACACTCCCAGGGCAGGTACAGCACGGGGTTAGATACAGAGTAAAGCTCCCTCTACACTGTCCCCCATCAAACACTCCCAGGACAGGTACAGCACGGGGTTAGATACAGAGTAAAGCTCCCTCTACACTGTCCCCATCAAACACTCCCAGGACAGGTACAGCACGGGGTTAGATACAGAGTAAAGCTCCCTCTACACTGTCCCCATCAAACACTCCCAGGACAGGGACGGGGTTAGATACAGAGTAAAGCTCCCTCTACACTGTCCCCATCAAACACTCCCAGGACAGGTACCGCACGGGGTCAGATACAGAGTAAAGCTCCCTCTACACTGTCCCCATCAAATACTCCCAGGACAGGTACAGCACGGGGTCAGATACAGAATAAAGCTCCCTCTACACTGTCCCCATCAAAGACTCCCAGGACAGGGACGGGGTTAGATACAGAGTAAAGCTCCCTCTGCACTGTCCCCCATCAAACACTCCCAGGACAGGTACAGCACGGGGTCAGATACAGAGTAAAGCGCCCTCTACACTGTCCCCCATCAAACACTCCCAGGACCGGTACAGCACGGGGTTAGATACAGAGTAAAGCTCCCTCTACACTCTCCCCATCAAACACTCCCAGGACAGGTACAGCACGGGGTTAGATACAGAGTAAAGCTCCCTCTACACTGTCCCCCATCAATCACTCCCAGGACAGATACAGCACGGGGTAAGATACAGAGTAAAGCTCCCTCTACACTGTCCCCCATCAATCACTCCCAGGACAGATACAGCACGGGGTTAGATACAGAGTAAAGCTCCCTCTACACTGTCCCCCATCAATCACTCCCAGGACAGATACAGCACGGGGTTAGATACAGAGTAAAGCTCCCTCTACACTGTCCCCATCAAACACTCCCAGGACAGGTACAGCACGGGGTTAGATACAGAGTAAAGCTCCCTCTACACTGTCCCCATCAAACACTCCCAGGACAGGTAAAGCACGGGGTTAGATACAGAGTAAAGGTCCCTCTCCACTGTCCCCATCAAACACTCCCAGGACAGGTACAGCACGGGGTTAGATACAGAGTAAAGCTCCCTCTACACTGTCGCCCATCAAACACTCCCAGGACAGGGACGGGGTTAGATACAGAGTAAAGCTCCCGCTACACTGGCCCCCTTCAATCACTCCCAGGACAGATACAGCACGGGGTTAGATACAGAGTAAAGCTCCCTCTACACTGTCCCCATTAAACACTCCCAGGACAGGTACAGCACGGGGTTAGATACAGAGTAAAGCTCCCTCTCCACTGTCCCCATCAAACACTCCCAGGACAGGTACAGCACGGGGTTAGATACAGAGTAAAGCTCCCTCTACACTGTCCCCATCAAACACTCCCAGGACAGGTACAGCACGGGGTTAGATACAGAGTAAAGCTCCCTCTACACTGTCCCCCATCAAACACTCCCAGGATAGGTACAGCACGGGGTTAGATACAGAGTAAAGCTCCCTCTACACTGTCCCCCATCAAACACTCCCAGGGCAGGTACAGCACGGGGTTAGATACAGAGTAAAGCTCCCTCTACACTGTCCCCCATCAAACACTCCCAGGACAGGTACAGCACGGGGTTAGATACAGAGTAAGGCTCCCTCTACACTGTCCCCATCAAACACTCCCAGGGCAGGTACAGCACAGGGTTAGATACAGAGTAAAGCTCCCTCTACACTGTCCCCCATCAAACACTCCCAGGACAGGTACAGCACGGGGTTAGATACAGAGTAAAGCTCCCTCTACACTGTCCCCCATCAATCATTCCCAGGACAGATACAGCACGGGGTTAGATACAGAGTAAAGCTCCCTCTACACTGTCCCCATCAAACACTCCCAGGACAGGTACAGCACGGGGTTAGATACAGAGTAAAGCTCCCTCTACACTGTCCCCATCAAACACTCCCAGGACAGGTACAGCATGGGGTTCGATACAGAGTAAAGCTCCCTCTACACTGTCCCCATCAAACACTCCCAGGACAGGTACAGCACGGGGTTAGATACAGAGTAAAGCTCCCTCTACACTGTCCCCCATCAAACACTCCCAGGACAGGTACAGCACGGGGTTAGATACAGAGTAAAGCTCCCTCTACACTGTCCCCCATCAAACACTCCCAGGGCAGGTACAGCACGGGGTTAGATACAGAGTAAAGCTCCCTCTACACTGTCCCCCATCAAACACTCCCAGGACAGGTACAGCACGGGGTTAGATACAGAGTAAAGCTCCCTCTACACTGTCCCCATCAAACACTCCCAGGACAGGTACACCACGGGGTTAGATACAGAGTAAAGCTCCCTCTACACTGTCCCCATCAAACACTCCCAGGACAGGGACGGGGTTAGATACAGAGTAAAGCTCCCTCTACACTGTCCCCATCAAACACTCCCAGGACAGGGACGGGGTTAGATACAGAGTAAAGCTCCCTCTACACTGTCCCCCATCAAACACTCCCAGGACAGGTACAGCACGGGGTTAGATACAGAGTAAGGCTCCCTCTCCACTGTCCCCATCAAACACTCCCAGGGCAGGTACAGCACAGGGTTAGATACAGAGTAAAGCTCCCTCTACACTGTCCCCCATCAAACACTCCCATGACAGGTATAGCATGGGGTTAGATACAGAGTAAAGCTCCCTCTACACTGTCCCCATCAAACACTCCCAGGACAGGTACAGCACGGGGTTAGATACAGAGTAAAGCTCCCTCTACACTGTCCCCCATCAAACACTCCCAGGACAGGTACAGCACGGGGTTAGATACAGAGTAAAGCTCCCTCTACACTGTTCCCCCATCAAACACTCCCAGGACAGGTACAGCACGGGGTTAGATACGGAGTAAAGCTCCCTCTACACTGGCCCCATCAAACACTCCCAGGACAGGTACCGCACGGGGTCAGATACAGAGTAAAGCTCCCTCTACACTGTCCCCATCAAACACTCCCAGGACAGGTACAGCACGGGGTCAGATACAGAATAAAGCTCCCTCTACACTGTCCCCATCAAACACTCCCAGGACAGGGACGGGGTTAGATACAGAGTAAAGCTCCCTCTGCACTGTCCCCCATCAAACACTCCCAGGACAGGTACAGCACGGGGTCAGATACAGAGTAAAGCGCCCTCTACACTGTCCCCCATCAAACACTCCCAGGACCGGTACAGCACGGGGTTAGATACAGAGTAAAGCTCCCTCTACACTCTCCCCATCAAACACTCCCAGGACAGGTACAGCACGGGGTTAGATACAGAGTAAAGCTCCCTCTACACTGTCCCCCATCAATCACTCCCAGGACAGATACAGCACGGGGTTAGATACAGACTAAAGCTCCCTCTACACTGTCCCCCATCAATCACTCCCAGGACAGATACAGCACGGGGTTAGATACAGAGTAAAGCTCCCTCTACACTGTCCCCCATCAATCACTCCCAGGACAGATACAGCACGGGGTTAGATACAGAGTAAAGCTCCCTCTGCACTGTCCCCATCAAACACTCCCAGGACAGGTACAGCACGGGGTTAGATACAGAGTAAAGCTCCCTCTACACTGTCCCCATCAAACACTCCCAGGACAGGTAAAGCACGGGGTTAGATACAGAGTAAAGGTCCCTCTACACTGTCCCCATCAAACACTCCCAGGACAGGTACAGCACGGGGTTAGATACAGAGTAAAGCTCCCTCTACACTGTCGCCCATCAAACACTCCCAGGACAGGGACGGGGTTAGATACAGAGTAAAGCTCCCGCTACACTGGCCCCCTTCAATCACTCCCAGGACAGATACAGCACGGGGTTAGATACAGAGTAAAGCTCCCTCTACACTGTCCCCATTAAACACTCCCAGGACAGGTACAGCACGGGGTTAGATACAGAGTAAAGCTCCCTCTCCACTGTCCCCATCAAACACTCCCAGGACAGGTACAGCACGGGGTTAGATACAGAGTAAAGCTCCCTCTACACTGTCCCCATCAAACACTCCCAGGACAGGTACAGCACGGGGTTAGATACAGAGTAAAGCTCCCTCTACACTGTCCCCCATCAAACACTCCCAGGATAGGTACAGCACGGGGTTAGATACAGAGTAAAGCTCCCTCTACACTGTCCCCCATCAAACACTCCCAGGGCAGGTACAGCACGGGGTTAGATACAGAGTAAAGCTCCCTCTACACTGTCCCCCATCAAACACTCCCAGGACAGGTACAGCACGGGGTTAGATACAGAGTAAGGCTCCCTCTACACTGTCCCCATCAAACACTCCCAGGGCAGGTACAGCACAGGGTTAGATACAGAGTAAAGCTCCCTCTACACTGTCCCCCATCAAACACTCCCAGGACAGGTACAGCACGGGGTTAGATACAGAGTAAAGCTCCCTCTACACTGTCCCCCATCAATCATTCCCAGGACAGATACAGCACGGGGTTAGATACAGAGTAAAGCTCCCTCTACACTGTCCCCATCAAACACTCCCAGGACAGGTACAGCACGGGGTTAGATACAGAGTAAAGCTCCCTCTACACTGTCCCCATCAAACACTCCCAGGACAGGTACAGCATGGGGTTCGATACAGAGTAAAGCTCCCTCTACACTGTCCCCATCAAACACTCCCAGGACAGGTACAGCACGGGGTTAGATACAGAGTAAAGCTCCCTCTCCACTGTCCCCCATCAAACACTCCCAGGACAGGTACAGCACGGGGTTAGATACAGAGTAAAGCTCCCTCTACACTGTCCCCATCAAACACTCCCAGGACAGGTAAAGCACGGGGTTAGATACAGAGTAAAGCTCCCTCTACACTGTCCCCATCAAACACTCCCAGGACAGGTACAGCACGGGGTTAGATACAGAGTTACGCTCCCTCTACACTGTCCTCCCATCAAACACTCCCAGGACAGGGACAGCACGGCGTTAGATACAGAGTAAAGCTCCCTCTACACTGTCCCCATCAAACACTCGCAGGACAGGTACAGCACGGGGTTAGATACAGAGTAAAACTCCCTCTACACTGTCCCCATCAAGCACTCCCAGGACAGGTCGGGGTTAGATACAGAGTAAAGCTCCCTCTACACTGTCGCCCATCAAACACTCCCAGGACAGGTACAGCACGGGGTTAGATACAGAGTAAAGCTCCCTCTACACTGTCCCCCATCAAACACTCCCAGGACAGGTACAGCACGGGGTTAGATACAGAGTAAAGCTCCCTCTACACTGTCCCCATCAAACACTCCCAGGGCAGGTACAGCACAGGGTTAGATACAGAGTAAAGCTCCCTCTACACTGTCCCCCATCAAACACTCCCAGGACAGGTACAGCACGGGGTTAGATACAGAGTAAAGCTCCCTCTACACTGTCCCCCATCAATCACTCCCAGGACAGATACAGCACGGGGTTAGATACAGAGTAAAGCTCCCTCTACACTGTCCCCATCAACACTCCCAGGACAAGTACAGCACGGTGTTAGACACAGAGTAAAGGTCCCTCTACACTGTCCCCATCAAACACTCCCAGGACAGGTACAGCACGGGGTTAGATACAGAGTAAAGCTCCCTCTACACTGTCCCCCATCAAACACTCCCAGGACCGGTACAGCACGGGGTTAGATACAGAGTAAAGCTCCCTCTACACTGTCCCCCATCAAACACTCCCAGGACAGGTACAGCACGGGGTTAGATACAGAGTAAAACTCCCTCTACACTGTCCCCATCAAGCACTCCCAGGACAGGTCGGGGTTAGATACAGAGTAAAGCTCCCTCTACACTGTCCCCATCAAGCACTCCCAGGACAGTTAGGGGTTAGATACAGAGTAAAGCTCCCTCTACACTGTCGCCCATCAAACACTCCCAGGACAGGTACAGCACAGGGTTCCATACAGAGTAAAGCTCCCTCTACACTGTCCCCCATCAAACACTCCCAGGACAGGTACAGCACGGGGTTAGATACAGAGTAAAGCTCCCTCTCCACTGTCCCCATCAAACACTCCCAGGACAGGTACAGCACGGGGTTAGATACAGAGTAAAGCTCCCTCTACACTGTCCCCATCAAACACTCCCAGGACAGGTACAGCACGGGGTTAGATACAGAGTAAAGCTCCCTCTACACTGTCCCCCATCAAACACTCCCAGGATAGGTACAGCACGGGGTTAGATACAGAGTAAAGCTCCCTCTACACTGTCCCCCATCAAACACTCCCAGGGCAGGTACAGCACGGGGTTAGATACAGAGTAAAGCTCCCTCTACACTGTCCCCCATCAAACACTCCCAGGACAGGTACAGCACGGGGTTAGATACAGAGTAAGGCTCCCTCTACACTGTCCCCATCAAACACTCCCAGGGCAGGTACAGCACAGGGTTAGATACAGAGTAAAGCTCCCTCTACACTGTCCCCCATCAAACACTCCCAGGACAGGTACAGCACGGGGTTAGATACAGAGTAAAGCTCCCTCTACACTGTCCCCCATCAATCATTCCCAGGACAGATACAGCACGGGGTTAGATACAGAGTAAAGCTCCCTCTACACTGTCCCCATCAAACACTCCCAGGACAGGTACAGCACGGGGTTAGATACAGAGTAAAGCTCCCTCTACACTGTCCCCATCAAACACTCCCAGGACAGGTACAGCATGGGGTTCGATACAGAGTAAAGCTCCCTCTACACTGTCCCCATCAAACACTCCCAGGACAGGTACAGCACGGGGTTAGATACAGAGTAAAGCTCCCTCTACACTGTCCCCCATCAAACACTCCCAGGACAGGTACAGCACGGGGTTAGATACAGAGTAAAGCTCCCTCTACACTGTCCCCCATCAAACACTCCCAGGGCAGGTACAGCACGGGGTTAGATACAGAGTAAAGCTCCCTCTACACTGTCCCCCATCAAACACTCCCAGGACAGGTACAGCACGGGGTTAGATACAGAGTAAAGCTCCCTCTACACTGTCCCCATCAAACACTCCCAGGACAGGTACACCACGGGGTTAGATACAGAGTAAAGCTCCCTCTACACTGTCCCCATCAAACACTCCCAGGACAGGGACGGGGTTAGATACAGAGTAAAGCTCCCTCTACACTGTCCCCATCAAACACTCCCAGGACAGGGACGGGGTTAGATACAGAGTAAAGCTCCCTCTACACTGTCCCCCATCAAACACTCCCAGGACAGGTACAGCACGGGGTTAGATACAGAGTAAGGCTCCCTCTCCACTGTCCCCATCAAACACTCCCAGGGCAGGTACAGCACAGGGTTAGATACAGAGTAAAGCTCCCTCTACACTGTCCCCCATCAAACACTCCCATGACAGGTATAGCATGGGGTTAGATACAGAGTAAAGCTCCCTCTACACTGTCCCCATCAAAAACTCCCAGGACAGGTACAGCACGGGGTTAGATACAGAGTAAAGCTCCCTCTACACTGTCCCCCATCAAACACTCCCAGGACAGGTACAGCACGGGGTTAGATACAGAGTAAAGCTCCCTCTACACTGTCCCCATCAAACACTCCCAGGACAGGTACACCACGGGGTTAGATACAGAGTAAAGCTCCCTCTACACTGTCCCCATCAAACACTCCCAGGACAGGGACGGGGTTAGATA
Source organism: Mustelus asterias (assembly GCF_964213995.1). Taxonomy (NCBI): domain Eukaryota; kingdom Metazoa; phylum Chordata; class Chondrichthyes; order Carcharhiniformes; family Triakidae; genus Mustelus; species Mustelus asterias. The sequence continues at coordinate 53,076 of NW_027590488.1, forward strand.
CAGAGTAAAGCTCCCTCTACACTGTCCCCATCGAACACTCCCAGGACAGGGACGGGGTTAGATACAGAGTAAAGCTCCCTCTACACTGTCCCCCATCAAACACTCCCAGGACAGGTACAGCACGGGGTTAGATACAGAGTAAGGCTCCCTCTCCACTGTCCCCATCAAACACTCCCAGGGCAGGTACAGCACAGGGTTAGATACAGAGTAAAGCTCCCTCTACACTGTCCCCCATCAAACACTCCCATGACAGGTATAGCATGGGGTTAGATACAGAGTAAAGCTCCCTCTACACTGTCCCCATCAAACACTCCCAGGACAGGTACAGCACGGGGTTAGATACAGAGTAAAGCTCCCTCTACACTGTCCCCCATCAAACACTCCCAGGACAGGTACAGCACGGGGTTAGATACAGAGTAAAGCTCCCTCTACACTGTTCCCCCATCAAACACTCCCAGGACAGGTACAGCACGGGGTTAGATACGGAGTAAAGCTCCCTCTACACTGTCCCCATCAAACACTCCCAGGACAGGTACCGCACGGGGTCAGATACAGAGTAAAGCTCCCTCTACACTGTCCCCATCAAACACTCCCAGGACAGGTACAGCACGGGGTCAGATACAGAATAAAGCTCCCTCTACACTGTCCCCATCAAACACTCCCAGGACAGGGACGGGGTTAGATACAGAGTAAAGCTCCCTCTGCACTGTCCCCCATCAAACACTCCCAGGACAGGTACAGCACGGGGTCAGATACAGAGTAAAGCGCCCTCTACACTGTCCCCCATCAAACACTCCCAGGACCGGTACAGCACGGGGTTAGATACAGAGTAAAGCTCCCTCTACACTCTCCCCATCAAACACTCCCAGGACAGGTACAGCACGGGGTTAGATACAGAGTAAAGCTCCCTCTACACTGTCCCCCATCAATCACTCCCAGGACAGATACAGCACGGGGTTAGATACAGAGTAAAGCTCCCTCTACACTGTCCCCCATCAATCACTCCCAGGACAGATACAGCACGGGGTTAGATACAGAGTAAAGCTCCCTCTACACTGTCCCCCATCAATCACTCCCAGGACAGATACAGCACGGGGTTAGATACAGAGTAAAGCTCCCTCTGCACTGTCCCCATCAAACACTCCCAGGACAGGTACAGCACGGGGTTAGATACAGAGTAAAGCTCCCTCTACACTGTCCCCATCAAACACTCCCAGGACAGGTAAAGCACGGGGTTAGATACAGAGTAAAGGTCCCTCTACACTGTCCCCATCAAACACTCCCAGGACAGGTACAGCACGGGGTTAGATACAGAGTAAAGCTCCCTCTACACTGTCGCCCATCAAACACTCCCAGGACAGGGACGGGGTTAGATACAGAGTAAAGCTCCCGCTACACTGGCCCCCTTCAATCACTCCCAGGACAGATACAGCACGGGGTTAGATACAGAGTAAAGCTCCCTCTACACTGTCCCCCATCAATCACTCCCAGGACAGATACAGCACGGGGTTAGATACAGAGTAAAGCTCCCTCTGCACTGTCCCCATCAAACACTCCCAGGACAGGTACAGCACGGGGTTAGATACAGAGTAAAGCTCCCTCTACACTGTCCCCCATCAATCACTCCCAGGACAGATACAGCACGGGGTTAGATACAGAGTAAAGCTCCCTCTGCACTGTCCCCATCAAACACTCCCAGGACAGGTACAGCACGGGGTTAGATACAGAGTAAAGCTCCCTCTACACTGTCCCCATCAAACACTCCCAGGACAGGTAAAGCACGGGGTTAGATACAGAGTAAAGGTCCCTCTACACTGTCCCATCAAACACTCCCAGGACAGGTACAGCACGGGGTTAGATACAGAGTAAAGCTCCCTCTACACTGTCGCCCATCAAACACTCCCAGGACAGGGACGGGGTTAGATACAGAGTAAAGCTCCCGCTACACTGGCCCCCTTCAGTCACTCCCAGGACAGATACAGCACGGGGTTAGATACAGAGTAAAGCTCCCTCTACACTGTCCCCATTAAACACTCCCAGGACAGGTACAGCACGGGGTTAGATACAGAGTAAAGCTCCCTCTCCACTGTCCCCATCAAACACTCCCAGGACAGGTACAGCACGGGGTTAGATACAGAGTAAAGCTCCCTCTACACTGTCCCCATCAAACACTCCCAGGACAGGTACAGCACGGGGTTAGATACAGAGTAAAGCTCCCTCTACACTGTCCCCCATCAAACACTCCCAGGATAGGTACAGCACGGGGTTAGATACAGAGTAAAGCTCCCTCTACACTGTCCCCCATCAAACACTCCCAGGGCAGGTACAGCACGGGGTTAGATACAGAGTAAAGCTCCCTCTACACTGTCCCCCATCAAACACTCCCAGGACAGGTACAGCACGGGGTTAGATACAGAGTAAGGCTCCCTCTACACTGTCCCCATCAAACACTCCCAGGGCAGGTACAGCACAGGGTTAGATACAGAGTAAAGCTCCCTCTACACTGTCCCCCATCAAACACTCCCAGGACAGGTACAGCACGGGGTTAGATACAGAGTAAAGCTCCCTCTACACTGTCCCCCATCAATCATTCCCAGGACAGATACAGCACGGGGTTAGATACAGAGTAAAGCTCCCTCTACACTGTCCCCATCAAACACTCCCAGGACAGGTACAGCACGGGGTTAGATACAGAGTAAAGCTCCCTCTACACTGTCCCCATCAAACACTCCCAGGACAGGTACAGCATGGGGTTCGATACAGAGTAAAGCTCCCTCTACACTGTCCCCATCAAACACTCCCAGGACAGGTACAGCACGGGGTTAGATACAGAGTAAAGCTCCCTCTCCACTGTCCCCCATCAAACACTCCCAGGACAGGTACAGCACGGGGTTAGATACAGAGTAAAGCTCCCTCTACACTGTCCCCATCAAACACTCCCAGGACAGGTAAAGCACGGGGTTAGATACAGAGTAAAGCTCCCTCTACACTGTCCCCATCAAACACTCCCAGGACAGGTACAGCACGGGGTGAGATACAGAGTTACGCTCCCTCTACACTGTCCTCCCATCAAACACTCCCAGGACAGGGACAGCACGGCGTTAGATACAGAGTAAAGCTCCCTCTACACTGTCCCCATCAAACACTCGCAGGACAGGTACAGCACGGGGTTAGATACAGAGTAAAACTCCCTCTACACTGTCCCCATCAAGCACTCCCAGGACAGGTCGGGGTTAGATACAGAGTAAAGCTCCCTCTACACTGTCGCCCATCAAACACTCCCAGGACAGGTACAGCACGGGGTTAGATACAGAGTAAAGCTCCCTCTACACTGTCCCCCATCAAACACTCCCAGGACAGGTACAGCACGGGGTTAGATACAGAGTAAAGCTCCCTCTACACTGTCCCCATCAAACACTCCCAGGGCAGGTACAGCACAGGGTTAGATACAGAGTAAAGCTCCCTCTACACTGTCCCCCATCAAACACTCCCAGGACAGGTACAGCACGGGGTTAGATACAGAGTAAAGCTCCCTCTACACTGTCCCCCATCAATCACTCCCAGGACAGATACAGCACGGGGTTAGATACAGAGTAAAGCTCCCTCTACACTGTCCCCATCAACACTCCCAGGACAAGTACAGCACGGTGTTAGACACAGAGTAAAGGTCCCTCTACACTGTCCCCATCAAACACTCCCAGGACAGGTACAGCACGGGGTTAGATACAGCGTAAAGCTCCCTCTACACTGTCCCCCATCAAACACTCCCAGGACCGGTACAGCACGGGGTTAGATACAGAGTAAAGCTCCCTCTACACTGTCCCCCATCAAACACTCCCAGGACAGGTACAGCACGGGGTTAGATACAGAGTAAAACTCCCTCTACACTGTCCCCATCAAGCACTCCCAGGACAGGTCGGGGTTAGATACAGAGTAAAGCTCCCTCTACACTGTCCCCATCAAGCACTCCCAGGACAGTTAGGGGTTAGATACAGAGTAAAGCTCCCTCTACACTGTCGCCCATCAAACACTCCCAGGACAGGTACAGCACAGGGTTCCATACAGAGTAAAGCTCCCTCTACACTGTCCCCCATCAAACACTCCCAGGACAGGTACAGCACAGGGTTAGATACAGAGTAAAGCTCCCTCTACACTGTCCCCCCATCAAACACTCCCAGGACAGGGACAGCACGGCGTTAGATACAGAGTAAAGCTCCCTCTACACTGTCCCCATCAAACACTCCCAGGACAGGTACAGCACAGGGTTCCATACAGAGTAAAGCTCCCTCTACACTGTCCCCCATCAAACACTCCCAGGACAGGTACAGCACAGGGTTAGATACAGAGTAAAGCTCCCTCTACACTGTCCCCCCATCAAACACTCCCAGGACAGGGACAGCACGGCGTTAGATACAGAGTAAAGCT
>NW_027590488.1:60000-82500 GCF_964213995.1 Mustelus asterias
ACCTCTGGGGGGGGGGCGGGGGATGGGGCAGGGAGGGGGGGGGGGCGGCGTTCCATGGTAAAAATGGGAATTCCAACACTTCCCTTCAGTTGCTTATTCATGATTGGGTTGGGATCACGGATTGGGGGGATGATAGTGCTGGAATGTGTGACCCTTGGAGAGGGGTTGAGAGAAGGCAGATAGGATTCCCTCACCCACAACCCCGCGTGTGGGTGTGGAGGGGGAGGAGTGGGGAGGGGAAGGCGGGAGAGGGCCAATTCCCGAGATACTCGATCTTTTGGGGAACCGGGGCATTGCAGAGATGTGGAGAACCATTGTAGATGAGACATTGGGGGAGGGGGAGAGCCCTCATGGATACGGGGGTCTGGATTCAATGTCTGCTGCTACCATGGGCGTCACTGGCTGGTCCAGCATTTATTGCCCGTCCCTAGTTGCCCTTGGAGGGCAGTTGAGAGTCAACCATATTGCTGTGGCTCTGGGAGTCATCGCTGAGCAGAAACTGATAGCCAAGTTCCGCACACATGAGGACGGCCTAAACCGGGATGTTGGATTTATGTCACATTATCAGTAACCCCCACAGCTTGCCCCCTGGACTTGCAGAATCTCACGAGCTGTTCTGTCCGGAGACAATACACATCTCTTTAACCTGTGTTGAATGCTCCCTCCACCCACATTGTCTGTACATTTAAGACCTGGCTGGCTGTAGAGATTTGCATTCTAATCAGTATTCTGTAATTTGATTTCTGTGTCCGTTTGCACTGTTTGAGAACAGATATCCACTCCATCTGACGAAGGAGCTGTGCTCCGAAAGCTTATGGTATTTGCTACCAAATAGACCTGTTGGACTTTAACCTGGTGTTGTGAGACTTCTTACTGTGCTTACCCCAGTCCAACACCGGCATCTCCACATCAGTCACATGTAGGCCAGACCGGGGTAAGGACGGCAGATTTCCTTCCCTAAAGGGAACCAGATGGGTTTTTCCGACAATGGGTCATCAGTAGATTCTTAATTCCTGATTTTTAAAAATTGAATTCAAATTCCACCCGTCTGCCGTGGCGGGGATTCGAACCCGGGTCCCCCAGAACATTAGCTGAGTCTCTGGATTAATAGTCTCGCGATATTATTGTGAAGTTTGCAAATATATAAAAAATGCAAAAACTGTTAGAGGGGAAAAGCAGTGTGTGGTTCCTTTAAAAGACTGTTTTCGTGTCCAGTGCTGGAATGTTTGAAAGGCAGGTATGCAGAGTACACAAATGGCAACATTTGTTTGGGTTCATGTCACACTATCTGTAACCCCCACGACTTGCCTGGGCTTGCAAAATCTCACTAACTGTCCTGTCTGGAGACAATTCACATCTCTTTAACCTTTGCTTAACCCTCTCTCAACTCACATTGTCTGTACCTTTGAGACTTGATTACCTGTAAAGACTCGCATTCCAACCATTATCTTACAATTGAGTTTGTGTCTATATCGGCCCTGTTTCTGAACTGAACTCTTCACTCACCTGATGAAGGAGCAGCGCACCGAAAGCTCGTGCTACCAAATAAACCTGTTGGACTTTAACCTGGTGTTGTGAGACTTCTTACTGTGCCTACCCCAGTCCAACGCCGGCAACTCCACAACCATTGGTACAGACCAAAAGCAGCAGTGTTGCCTTGGTAACAGGCTCTGCAGGTTTTTACATTTTGTTAGCCGATGAGTTTAAAGAAGACACCCAACTATTAAGAGCCAATGAGATTTGAATTTGGTAGCGCTGATAGCATCAAACCAATCATGGGGTAAGAAAATTGTGAGATCATAGCAGGTATAAGGGCAAAAGCAACGGCCATTTTGAAAGAGAGAGCATCTTGGAAGAACATCTCCAGAGGCCAGCACAGCCAATCAAAAAAGGCCAGCATTAATCTCTAGAGCACCCCTCCCCCTGCCAGTTTAAATATCTCTTGAGAATTATCCACCTATCTAACAGAAGGATACAGAGTCAGAAAGACCTTATAGACAGTGGACAGCTACAGAAGAACTCCAAAAACTTCAGAACGCTATCAGACCGAGTTGTATATTTCCTTTGAGAGTGACTAAAAATTCTATTATTACTGTTTTGGTAATGAATGTTCCCTGTATTATTCGAACAGCATTTCAGTCGAATAATTAGTTAATTACAGGCATTTAGAGACGCAAGGACAGATTAGGGACAGTCAGCATGGCTTTGTGAGTGGAAAATCATGTCTCACAAATTTGATGGGGTTTTTTGAAGGGGTAACCAAGAAGGTTACCCCTTCAATGAGGGCAGTGCAGTTGATGTTGTCTACATGGACTTTAGCAAAGCCTTTGACAAGGTACCACATGGTAGGTTGTTGCATGAGGTTAAATCTCATGGGATCCAGGGTGAGGTATCTAAATGGATACAAATTGGCTTCTTGACAGAAGCCAGAGGATGGTTGTCGAGGGTTGTTTTTCAAACTGGAGGCCTGTGACCAGCGGTGTGCCTCAGGGATCAGTGCTGGGTCCACTGTTATTTGTCATTCATATTAATGATTTGGATGAGAATATAGGGAGCATGGTTAGTAAGTTTGCAGATGACACCAAGATTGGTGGCATAGTGGACAGTGAAGAAAGTTATCTCCAATTGCAACGGGATCTTGATCAATTGGGCCAGTGGGCTGACGAATGGCAGATGGAGTTTAATTTAGATTAATGCGAGGTGATGCATTTTGGTCGATTGAACCAGGGCAGGACTTACTCAGTTAATGGTAGGGCATTGGGGAGAGTTACAGAACAAAGAGATCCAGGGGTACAGGTTCATAGCTCCTTAAAAGTGGAGTCACAGGTGGACAGAGTGGTGAAGAAGGCATTCGGTATGCTTGGTTTCATTGGTCAGAACATTGAATACAAGAATTGGGACGTCTTGTTGAAGTTGTACAAGACATTGGTAAGGCCACACTTGGAATACTGTGTACAGTTCTGGTCACCCTATTATAGAAAGGATATTATTAAACTAGAAAGAGTACAGAAAAGATTTACTGGGATGCTACCGGGACTTGATGGTTTGAGTTATAAGGAGAGGCTGGATAGACTGGGACTTTTTTCTCTGGAGCGTAGGAGGCTGAGGGGTGATCTTATAGAGGTCTATAAAATAATGAGGGGCACAGATCAGCTAGATAGTCAATATCTATTCCCAAAGGTAGGGGAGTCTAAAACTAGAGGGCATAGGTTTAAGGTGAGAGGGGAGAGATACAAAAGTGTCCAGAGGGGCAATTTTTTCACTCAGAGGGTGGTGAGTGTCTGGAGCAAGCTGCCAGAGGTAGTAGTAGAGGCGGGTACAATTTTGTCTTTTAAAAAGCGTTTAGACAGTTACATGGGTACGATGGGTATAGAGGGATATGGGCCAAACGCGGGCAATTGGGATTAGCTTAGGGGTTTAAAAAAAAAGGGCGGCATGGACAAGTTGGGCCGAAGGGCCTGTTTCCATGCTGTAAATCTCTATGACTCTATGTCTCTAATGTGTTACTTGTTCAGTTAAAGTTCCTGGTTATTTAACAAAAGTACCTTGCTAATTATTCACTTAAAGTGAGTGTCAGGCCTTGATGTTAATGAACCTCGAAACATTGTTTAAGGACAGGTAACATCTTCCCAAATAATAATAGCAGATTACGATGTGAGGCAAAGGGGATTGATCTCTGCGTCGTAACAGATGATACCATTAGGCCATAGCCCCCACTTCAGCTAAGGGGAACAGCTGCTCCCTATCTGCCCTGTCCATGTCCCTCATAATCTTGTACACCTCAATCAGGTCGCTCCTCAGTCTTCTCTGCTCCAGAGAAAACAACCCAAGCCTACCCAACCTCTCTTCACAACTTAAATGTTCCACCCCAGGCAGCATCCTGGTGAATCTCCTCTGCACCCCCTCCAGCGCAGTTTACCCTTTCAAAACTTCGTGGTCAGTTTATCAAACGGTTCGTCTCCCCTTCTCCCATGCAACGGGGTTGCAAAACTCCTCGCGTTGTCCCTCGGAGAGGGTGTGGAGGGCGGCACGGTGGCACAGTGGTTAGCACTGCTGCCTCACAGCGCCAGGGACCTGGGTTCGATTCCCGGCCTCGGGTCACTGTCTGTGTGGAGTCTGCACATTCTCCCCGTGTCTGCGTGGGTTTTCTCCGGGGGCTCCAGCTTCCTCCCACAGTCTGAAAGGTGTGTAGGTTAGGTGGATTGGCCATGCTAAATTGCCCCTTGGTGTCCAAAGATGTGCAGGTTAGGTGGATTGGCCATGCTAAATTGCCCCTTAGTGTCCAAAGATGTGCAGGTTAGGTGGATTGGCCGTGCTAAATTGCCCCTTAGTGTCCAAAGATGTGTAGGTTAGATGGATTGGCCATGCTAAATTGTCCCTTAGTGTCCAAAGATGTGTGGATTAGGAGGATTGGCCATGCTAAATTGCCCCTTAGTGTCCAAAGATGTGCAGGTTAGGTGGATTGGCCGTGCTAAATTGTCCCTTAGTGTCCAAAGATGTGTGGGTTAGGAAGATTGGCCATGATAAATTGTCCCTTAGTGTCCAAAGATGTGTGGGTTAGGAAGATTGGCCATGATAAATTGTCCCTTATTGTCCAAAGATGTGCAGGTTAGATGGATTGGCCATGCTAAATTGCCCCTAAGTGTCCAAAGATGTGTGGATTAGGAGGATTGGCCATGCTAAATTGCCCCTTAGTGTCCAAAGATGTGCAGGTTAGGTGGATTGGCCGTGCTAAATTGTCCCTTAGTGTCCAAAGATGTGTGGGTTAGGAAGATTGGCCATGATAAATTGTCCCTTAGTGTCCAAAGATGTGTAGGTTAGATGGATTGGCCATGCTAAATTGCCCCTAAGTGTCCAAAGATGTGTGGATTAGGAGGATTGGCCATGATAAATTGCCCCTTAGTGTCCAAAGATGTGCAGGTTAGGTGGATTGGCCATGCTAAATTGTCCCTTAGTGTCCAAAGTTGTGCAGGTTAGGTGGATTGGCCATGCTAAATTGCCCCTTAGTGTCCAAAGATGTGCAGGTTAGGTGGATTGGCCATGCTAAATTGCCCCTTAGTGTCCAAAGATGTGCAGGTTAGGTGGATTGGCCATGCTAAATTGCCCCTTAGTGTCCAAAGATGTGCAGGTTAGGTGGATTGGCCATGCTAAATTGTCCCTTAGTGTCCAAAGATGTGCAGGTTAGGTGGATTGGCCGTGCTAAATTGCCCCTTAGTGTCCAAAGATGTGTAGGTTAGATGGATTGGCCATGCTAAATTGTCCCTTAGTGTCCAAAGATGTGTGGATTAGGAGGATTGGCCATGCTAAATTGCCCCTTAGTGTCCAAAGATGTGCAGGTTAGGTGGATTGGCCGTGCTAAATTGTCCCTTAGTGTCCAAAGATGTGTGGGTTAGGAAGATTGGCCATGATAAATTGTCCCTTAGTGTCCAAAGATGTGTGGGTTAGGAAGATTGGCCATGATAAATTGTCCCTTAGTGTCCAAAGATGTGCAGGTTAGATGGATTGGCCATGCTAAATTGCCCCTAAGTGTCCAAAGATGTGTGGATTAGGAGGATTGGCCATGCTAAATTGCCCCTTAGTGTCCAAAGATGTGCAGGTTAGGTGGATTGGCCGTGCTAAATTGTCCCTTAGTGTCCAAAGATGTGTGGGTTAGGAAGATTGGCCATGATAAATTGTCCCTTAGTGTCCAAAGATGTGTAGGTTAGATGGATTGGCCATGCTAAATTGCCCCTAAGTGTCCAAAGATGTGTGGATTAGGAGGATTGGCCATGATAAATTGCCCCTTAGTGTCCAAAGATGTGCAGGTTAGGTGGATTGGCCATGCTAAATTGTCCCTTAGTGTCCAAAGTTGTGCAGGTTAGGTGGATTGGCCATGCTAAATTGCCCCTTAGTGTCCAAAGATGTGCAGGTTAGGTGGATTGGCCATGCTAAATTGCCCCTTAGTGTCCAAAGATGTGCAGGTTAGGTGGATTGGCCATGCTAAATTGCCCCTTAGTGTCCAAAGATGTGCAGGTTAGGTGGATTGGCCATGCTAAATTGTCCCTTAGTGTCCAAAGATGTGCAGGTTAGGTGGATTGGCCGTGCTAAATTGCCCCTTAGTGTCCCGGGATGTGTAGGTTAGCGGGATTAGCGGGGTAAATATGGAGCCTTATGGGGATAGGGCCTGGGTGGGATTGTGGTCGATGCAGAACCGTTGGGCCAAATGGCTCCTTCTGCACTGTAAGCATTCTAAGGATCCGAAGCCTTCCCCCCAGAACGGGAACATGGATTCAGTTCACATGGAGAGAAAGACTGGGAGAAGCTGGAATCGTTCCCCTCGGAGCCCTGGAAACAGATTCAATAGGAATTTTCAAAAGGGGGGGCAATTGGAAAAATACTAGAAGGAGGAACATTTGCCGGGATGTGGGGGTTGGGGGAGCATGCGGGGGGGTGGGGGGGGTAGGGAGACTAATTATATAATTTAAATAATTATATATTTAAAGGGGTTGCGGGTTGCTTTAGGAGCTGATCACACGATTTGATGGCGGCATCATTAGGATGTTGCCACATTTGTTTACAGTTTTGTAGATCAGAGAGCAGCTTCTCAATAAAACCTGATGTACTTAGCTTGAATTTATGCGGGCAAAGCAAGTTCCTTTCTTCCGCCCAAAGCCCCCAAGATGATTTGAACATGATAGAGGGAGATTTCAATCAGCTAGCACAGGCACGGAAGGGCGGAATGGCCTTTACCTTTGTGTGTGAACAGCTAGGATTCTATGACATCACAGGGCGGCAGTTCTAAAAGACATTCTCCATTCTCCGTGTCACAAAGAAGTGGCGGTGTCAGAAAGGGGGGGTTCTGCAAATTGGAGCTCTTAGAATGTAGAGACTGAGGGAGATTAAGTAGTGCAGACAGCAAAAAGTGTGGTTCAGGAGCACCAAGCGTCGCAGAATAGAAGTCCAGCGTTCGAAACGATGGGGGAGATGGTGGGCTAGCAGTAAAAATGAACGGGAATCCAAGGAGGGAGCGGAGAGAGCAGACAGCAAAGTGGAGAGGGAGGAAGAGAGCGCAGAGGAGAGCGGAGAGCGAAAGAGAGAGGCAGGAAGAGAGCGCAGAGGAGAGCAGAGAGCGGGCGGATCGCGGGACGGATGGCACGCAGAGCGGGGAGAGCGACGCGGCAGCAGAGAGAGGGGGGGAGGCAGACGAGGGGCCGCAGAGGGAGGAAGGGGAGGAGAGAGGGGAGCGGGAGAGGAGAGGAGGGTTGAGGGCAGAGGGCGCGGAGAGGCGAGGGAGCAGGAAGAAGACGGGAGAGAAGGAGAGGAAGAATGGAGAGGTGACCGAGGCAGGAGAGAGGAAAGGATTCCGGAAGCACAACGGAAAACTGCTACACTCGAGTACGTGGTAACAGACCCAGCACTCTGTATCTAACCCCGTGCTGTACCTGTCCTGGGAGTGTTTGATGGGGACAGTGTAGAGGGAGCTTTACTCTGTATCTAACCCCGTGCTGCACCTGTCCTGGGAGTGTTTGATGGGGGACAGTGTAGAGGGAGCTTTACTCTGTATCTAACCCCGTGCTGCACCTGTCCTGTGTGTGTTTGATGGGGACAGTGTAGAGGGAGCTTTACTCTGTATCTAACCCCGTGCTGTACCTGTCCTGGGAGTGTTTGATGGGGACAGTGTAGAGGGAGCTTTACTCTGTATCTAACCCCGTGCTGTACCTGTCCTGGGAGTGTTTGATGGGGACAGTGTAGAGGGAGCTTTACTCTGTATCTAACCCCGTGCTGTCCCGGTCCTGGGAGTGTTTGATGGGGACAGTGTCGAGGGAGCTTTACTCTGTATCTAACCCCGTGCTGCACCTGTCCTGTGTGTGTTTGATGGGGACAGTGTAGAGGGAGCTTTACTCTGTATCTAACCCCGTGCTGTACCTGTCCTGGGAGTGTTTGATGGGGACAGTGTAGAGGGAGCTTTACTCTGTATCTAACCCCGTGCTGTCCCGGTCCTGGGAGTGTTTGATGGGGACAGTGTAGAGGGAGCTTTACTCTGTATCTAACCCCGTGCTGCACCTGTCCTGTGAGTGTTTGATGGGAGAGTGTAGAGGGAGCTTTACTCTGTATCTAACCCCGTGCTGTCCCGGTCCTGGGAGTGTTTGATGGGGACAGTGTAGAGGGAGCTTTACTCTGTATCTAACCCCGTGCTGCACCTGTCCTGTGTGTGTTTGATGGGAGAGTGTAGAGGGAGCTTTACTCTGTATCTAACCCCGTGCTGTACCTGTCCTGGGAGTGTTTGATGGGGGACAGTGTCGAGGGAGCTTTACTCTGTATCTAACCCCGTGCTGTACCTGTCCTGGGAGTGTTTGGTGGGGACAGTGTAGAGGGAGCTTTACTCTGTATCTAACCCCGTGCTGTACCTGTCCTGGGAGTGTTTGATGGGGACAGTGTAGAGGGAGCTTTACTCTGTATCTAACCCCGTGCTGCACCTGTCCTGTGTGTGTTTGATGGGAGACAGTGTAGAGGGAGCTTTACCCTGTATCTAATCCCGTGCTGTACCTGCCCTGGGAGTGTTTGATGGGGGATAGTGTAGAGGGAGCTTTACTCTGTACCTAACCCCGTGCTAAACCTGTCCTGGGAGTGTTTGATGGGGACAGTGTAGAGGGAGCTTTACTCTGTATCTAACCCCGTGCTGTACCTGTCCTGTGGGTGTTTGATGGGGGGACAGTGTAGAGGGAGCTTTACTCTGTATCTAACCCCGTGCTGTACCTGTCCTGGGAGTGTTTGATGGGGGGACAGTGTAGAGGGAGCTTTACTCTGTATCTAACCCCGTGCTGTACCTGTCCTGGGAGTGTTTGTTGGGTCCAATTGTGTTCTTTATTGCTAAATAAATCATTATGTTCCCTGCAGCCCTCAAATCTTTCTTCAGCTGGTGCTGTTCTCCTGTTTTCGTTCGATTCCTCTGGAGTGAACCCTCAGAATTTCGGATAACCAAGTTCTTTTTGGGATATGGTGTGGGATCGCTTTTTGGCATAGGTGCGTGTTTTGTGGACTTTTACCCTCTTGTTCGTTCGGTCGCCTTGACAGCGTTAGAAGTCGATGATATGACTTCAGTTGTTCTTTCCATGGGGAACCCCAGCATCTGTTGCCCATTCCCAATTGCCCCTTGAACTGAGTGTCGCGCTCGGGCCAATTGTTACGGTTGAGGTTAGAAGCCCCAAACTGTTTTATGGAACCTGCCGGGATCATAAGTTTTGCCCCTCTTGAATTTGGCTCGGAGAAGAATGAGATGTTCCACTTCAGGTGTGATTCAAAAGACCCACTAGGGAGCTTTTACCAAACAAAGTTTGTTTTAGAATATAGCTAACATGTATAGTAAGTAAATGAGCAAGTAACTTCTATCAATTATAAACAAGAAACAAAACAACCACTTTAATAAGACCATAAGACATAGGAGCAGAATGAGGCCACTCGGCCCATCTGCTCCGCCATTCAATCATGGCTGATATTTTTCTCATCCCCATTCTCCTGCCTTTTCCCCATAACCCCTGATCCCCTTATTAATCAAGAACCTATCTATCTCTGTCTTAAAGACACTCAATGACCCGGCCTCCACAGCCTTCTGCGGCAAAGAGTTCCACAGATTCACCACTGAAGAAATTCCTCCTCATCTCTGTTTTAAAGGATCGTCCCTTTAGCCTGAGGTTGTGCCTCTGATTCTAGTTTTTCCCACTCGTGGAAACATCCTCTCCACGTCCACTCTATCCAGGCCTCGCAGTATCTTGTAAGTTTCAATAAGATCCCCCTCCTCATCCTTCTAAACTCCAACGAGTGCAGACCCAGAGTCCTCAACCGTTCCTCATACGACAAGCTCTTCATTCCAGGGATCATTCTTGTGAACCTCCTCTGGACCCTTTCCAAGGCCCGGCACATCCTTCCTTAGATACGGGGCCCAAAACTGCTCACAATACTCCAAATGGGGTCTGACCAGAGCCTTATACAGCCTCAGAAGTACATCCCTGCTCCTGTATTCTAGCCCTCTTGACATGAATGCTAACATTGCATTTGCCTTCCTAACTGTCGACTGAACCTGCACGTTAATCTTAAGAGAACCTTGAACAATGACTCTCAAGTCCCTTTGTGCTTCTGATTTCCGAAGCATTTTCCCATTTAGAAAATAGTCTCTGCCTCCATCCCTCCTTCCAAAGTGCATAACCTCACACTTTTCCACATTGTATTCCATCTGCCGCTTCTTTGCCCACTCTCCTAACCTGTCCAAGTCCTTCTGCAGCCCCCCTGCTTCCCCAATATTACTTGTCCTTGAGGTATAACTCTTAACAAATGTATATAATATGTTCCTATCAAACTCATCCTGTAGACAAGGTCCCATAGTACAGGCCCATCGAGCCTGCACCGACAACAATTCCACCCAGGCCCTATCCCTGGCCTGGGTGGCACAGTGGTTAGCGCTGCTACCTCACAGCTCCAGGGACCCGGGTTCGATTCCCGGCTCGAGTCACTGTCTGTGTGGAGTCTGCACGTTCTCCCCGTGCCTGCGTGGGTTTCCTCCGGGTGCTCCGGTTTCCTCCCACAGTCCTCAGATGTGCGGGTTATCATAGAAATCCCTACAGTGCAGAAGGAGACCATTCGGCCCATTGAGTCTGCACCGACCACAATCCCACCCAGGCCCTATACCCATAACCCAACATATTTACCCTGCTAATCCCCCTGACACTAAGGGGCAATTTAGCGTGGCCAATCCACCTGACCCGCACATCTTTGACACTAAGGGGCAATTTAGCATGGCCAATCCACCTAACTGGTACATCTTGGGACACGAAGGGGCAATTTAGCATGGCCAATCCACCTAACCTGCACATCTTTGGACACTAAGGGGCAATTTAGCATGGCCAATCCCCCTAACCTACACATCTTTGGACACTAAGGGGCAATTTAGCATGGCCAATCCCCCTAACCTACACATCTTTGGACACTAAGGGGCAATTTAGCATGGCCAATCCCCCTAACCTACACATCTTTGGACACTAAGGGGCAATTTAGCATGGCCAATCCACCTAACCTGCACATCTTTGGACACTAAGGGGCAATTTAGCACGGCCAATCCACCTAACCTGCACATCTTTGGACACTAAGGGGCAATTTAGCATGGCCGATCCACCTAACCTACGCATCTTTCGGCCTGTGGGAGGAAACTGGAGCACCCGGGGGGACCCACACAGACACGGGGAGAACGTGCAGACTCCACACAGACTCCACCCAAGCCTGGAATCGAACCCAGGTCCCTGGCGCTGTGAGGCAGCAGTGCTAACCACTGTGCCACTCCATTAGTTAGGTTTAGTTTGATTGGCTAAGCTAAATTGCCCCTTAGTGTTAGGGGGATTAGCCGGGTAAATATGTGGGGTTACGAGGATAGGGCCTGGGTGGGATTGTGGTCGGTGCAGACTCGATGGGCCGAATGGCCTCTTTCTGCACTGTAGGGATTCTATGATTCCATGAAAAGACCCTTTTCAGAGGTTTAACACGGCACAGACTACTGCTCACGTGATCCTGGAAATTGAGTCCTTTGGTTGAAGTCTACTGTTCTCTGGATTCACAGCTTTCCAAAGCGCCAGACAGACCCTGGTCCAGCCCCCAACAATAGCAGACTTCCACCCTTCAGACAAGAGAATTTCCAAAGAGAAAAACAACAGGGAGAGAGGGAAAACATTCCTTCTTATCTTGCTGACCCTTCTAAAATGGAAAACTCAAACCTGCAGCTCCAAACTGAAACTTAAAATGAAATCCCTGTCACCTGACTAGTTTTCTGTTGCTCCTCCCAACAATGACATCACCTAAGGCTGTGAGGATGAATTTTTAAAAATACTCTTAAAGGTACACTCACATCACATATTTCAGAGGGTGGCAGTTAAGAGTCGACCACATTGCGGTGTGTGTGTGTGTGTTTGTGTGTGTGTGTGTGTGCGCGGGAAGGGTCTGGAGTCACAGGTAGGCCAGACCGGGGTAAGGGCGGCAGATTTCCTTCCCTAAAGGGGACATTAGTGAACCAGATGGGTTTATTTTTTTGCGACAATCGATGATCGTTGTCACGGTCGCCGTTACCGAGACTCGCTCTCAATCCCAGAGTTTATTAGTCGGATTTAAATTCCCACCAGCTGCCCGTGTAAATCAATTCAGGCAGGGATCTGGACCACCCAGGATCCCATCCCTACGGTGCAGAAGGAGGCCATTCGGTCCATCGAGTCGGCACCAACCACAATCCCACAAAGGTCCTATTCCTGTAACCTCACATATATACCCTGCTAGTCTCCATGACATGAGGGGGCAATTTAACATGGCCAATCCACCTGACCCGCACATCTTTGGACACTAAGGGGCAATTCAGCATGGCCAATCCACCTAACCCACACATCTTTGGACACTAAGGGGCAATTCAGCATGGCCAATCCACTTAACCCACACATCTTTGGACACGAAGGGGCAATTCAGCATGGCCAATCCACCTAACCCGCACATCTTTGGACACTAAGGGGCAATTCAGCATGGCCAATCCACCTAACCCACACATCTTTGGACACTAAGGGGCAATTTAGCATGGCCAATCCACCTAACCCGCACATCTTTGGACACTAAGGGGCAATTTAGCATGGCCAATCCATCTAACCTGCACATCTCTGGACACTGAAGGGCCATTTAGCATGGCCAATCTCCCTAACCTGCACATCTTTGGACACTAAGGGGCAATTTAGCATGGCCAATCCATCTAACCTGCACATCTCTGGACACTGAAGGGCCATTTAGCATGGCCAATCTCCCTAACTTGCACATCTTTGGACACTAAGGGGCAATTTAGCATGGCCAATCCAGCTAATCCGCACATCTTCGGACATTAAGGGGGCAATTTAGCATGGCCAACCCACCTAACCTGCACATCTTTGGACACTAAGGGGGCAATTTAGCATGGCTAATCCCCCTAACCTGCACATCTTTGGACACTAAGGGGGCAATTTAGCATGGCTAATCCACCTAACCTGCACATCTTTGGACACTAAGGGCAATTTAACATGGCCAATCCACCTAACCTGCACATCTTTGGTCACTAAGGGACAATTTAGCATGGCCAATCCACCTAACCTGCACATCTTTGGACACTAAGGGATAATTTAGCATGGCCAATCTCCCTAACCTGCACGTCTTTGGACACTAAGGGGCAATTTAGCGTGGCCAATCCACCTAACCCGCATATCTTTCGGACTGTGGGAGAAAGCCAGAGCATCCAGAGGAAACCCACGCAGACACGGGGAGAATGCGCAGACTCCACACTGACTGTGGCCCAAGCCAGGAATTGAACCCGGGTCCCTGGCGCTGTGAGGCAGTAATGCTAACCACTATGCCGTCCATGCGATGGAGAATGGGTGAGATGTGGACCAGGAAAGGCAGGGCCCGAGCATTCCCCGCAGGCCCTATTGGAGCAAAAATTAATGTCACAAAAATAATCTAGCCCTCTGGCCCGCCCACCGCGACCTCAACCCGTCACCCGCTCCCCAAACCGGTTCCCACGGCGACCCACTGAGAGGCAGGCTTGAGTAAACCTGAATACCTCCCTCCACATTGTCCATGGTCCCTCTGCCGCATCGGCTGTGTGGCCAAGCCAGTTTGAAGGCCGCAGGTGGTGCCTGTCCATGTGATGGCCTGGCGACACTAACTGAGACCAAGGCCTCAAACTCACGCGTAGGCCTCTTCAACTCCTGACAGGCCGAGGCCTCAATTCCATTCGCCCTCCTGATCCAGGCCCAGATCAGGGGGCACCCCAAAAAGCCATGGACAATAATTCCTCTCCCGAATATAAAAAGAACCTGATATTATTCAGGAAAGGTTTCTTCAGGTGGCACAGTGGGTTCGCACTGCTGCCTCACAGAGTCAAAGACCCAGGTTCGATTCCAGGCTTGGGTCACTGTGTGTGGAGTTTGCACATTCTCCCCGTGTCTGTGTGGGTTTCCTCCGGGTGCTCCAGTTTCCTCCCACAGTCCAAAGATGTGCAGGTTAGGGGGATTGGCCATGCGAAATTGCCCCTTAGTGTCCAAAGATGTGCGGGTTGGGTGGATTGGCCATGCTAAATTGCCCCTTAGTGTCCAAAGGTGTGCGGGTTAGGTGGATTGGCCATGCTAAATTGCCCCTTCGTGTCGGGGAATCAGTAGGGTAAATATGTGGGATTACAGGGATAGGGCCTGGGTGGGATTGCGGTCGATGCAGACTCGATGGACTGAATGGCCTCCTTCTGCACTATAGGGATTCTATGATTCAGTTGTGTTTATGTATTAGTGTCACAAGTAGGCTTACATTAACACTGCAATGAAGTTACTGTGAAAATCCCCAAGTCGCCACACTCCTGTTCGGGTTGCATGGGGGGAGAATTTAGCACATCTTTCGGACTGTGGGAGGAAACCGGAGCACCCGGAGGAAGCCCACGCAGACACGGGGAGAACGTGCAGACTCCGCACAGACAGTGACCCGAGCCGGGAATCGAACCCGGGTCTCTGGCGCTGTGAGGCAGCAGTGCTAACCCACTGTGCCACCGTGGTCAGAATTCTACAGAACGGGCTGCGCTATTTAACTTGCGGATTTGGATTTGCGTTCCGCATCAGTTCTGATCCCCTTTCCAGAAAGGATTTGATTTGATTTATTATTGTCCCATGTATTGGGTTCCCTCAGTGCCAATACTGGGGATGTTTGTCAGGTCATGTCGCCGTGTATTGTGGGTCGACCCCGCAGCCCCGTGACTCATCCTTTCTGGTTGTATCACAGCTTGGTCTGGGCTCCTGCTCTGCCCAAGACCGCAAGGAACTACAAAGGATCGTGAATGTAGCCCAGTCCCATCACGCAAACCAGCCTCCCATCCATTGACTCCGTCTACACTTCCCACTGCCTCGGGGAAAAGCAGCCGGCATAATCAAGGACCCCCCACGCACCCCGGACATTCTCTCTTCCACCTTCTTCTGTTTGGAAAAAGATACAAAAGTCTGAGGTCGCGTACCGACCGACTCGAGAACAGCTTCTTCCCTGCTGCCATCAGACTTTTGAATGGACCTACCTCGCACTCAGTTGATCTTTCTCTACACCCTAGCTATGACTGTAACACTACATTCTGCACTCTCTCCTTTCCTTCTCTATGAGCGGTATGCTTTGTCTATATAGCACGCAAGAAAAAATACTTTTCACTGTATCCCAATACATGTGACAATAATAAATCAAATCAAATTAACATTCGACCCACTGAGATGATATAATAAAGACAACTTTCCATTCTACTCCTCAGGTTTTTACTTTATTATTGTCGATCAATTGGATCTTTATGAGGAACACAAGCTATATATTCTCTACGGATTATGCAGTGAGTAACATCGAGGGAGCTTTACTCTGTATCTAACCCCGTGCTGTACCTGTCCTGGGAGTGTTTGATGAGGACAGTGTAGAGGGAGCTTTACTCTGTATCTAACCCCGTGCCGTACCTGTCCTGGGAGTGTTTGATGGGGCAGTGTAGAGGGAGCTTTACTCTGTATCTAACGCTGTGCTGTATCTGTCCTGGGAGTGTTTGATGGGGCAGTGTAGAGGGAGCTTTACTCTGTATCTAACCCCGTGCTGTACCTGTCCTGGGAGTGTTTGATGGGGGACAGTGTAGAGGGAGCTTTACTCTGTATCTAACCCCGTGCTGTACCTGTCCTGGGAGTGTTTGATGGGGCAGTGTAGAGGGAGCTTTACTCTGTATCTAACGCTGTGCTGTATCTGTCCTGGGAGTGTTTGATGGGGACAGTGTAGAGGGAGCTTTACTCTGTATCTAACCCTGTGCTGTACCTGTCCTGGGAGTGTTTGATGGGGCAGTGTAGAGGGAGCTTTACTCTGTATCTAACCCCGTGCTGTACCTGTCCTGGGAGTGTTTGATGGGGGACAGCGTAGAGGGAGCTTTACTCTGTATCTAACCCCGTGCTGTACCTGTCCTGGGAGTGTTTGATGGGGGACAGTGTTGAGGAAGCTTTACTCTGTATCTAACCCCGTGCTGTACCTGTCCTGGGAGTGTTTGATGGGGACAGTGTAGAGGGAGCTTTACTCTGTATCTAACCCCGTGCTGTACCTGTCCTGGGAGTGTTTGATGGGGGGACAGTGTAGAGGGAGCTTTACTCTGTATCTAACCCTGTGCTGTACCTGTCCTGGGAGTGTTTGATGGGGACAGTGTAGAGGGAGCTTTACTCTGTATCTAACCCCGTGCTGTACCTGTCCTGGGAGTGTTTGATGGGGACAGTGTAGAGGGAGCTTTACTCTGTATCTAACCCCGTGCTGTACCTGTCCTGGGAGTGTTTGATGGGGGGACAGTGTAGAGGGAGCTTTACTCTGTATCTAAACCCGTGCTGTACCTGTCCTGGGAGTGTTTGGTGGGGACAGTAAGCAGTCTTATAACACCAGTTTAAAGTCCAATAGATTTATTTGGTAGCATCAAACCACACGCTTTCAGAGCGCTACTCCTTCATCAGGTGAGTGGGAGTTGTGTTCACAAACAGGGCATATAAAGACACAGACTCAATTTACAAAATCATTGTTGGAATGCGAGTCTTTACAGGTAATCAAGTCTCAAAGGAGTCACATGTGGGCCAGACCCGGTAAGGATGGCAGACTTCCTTCCCTAAAGGGCATTAGTGAACCAGATGTGGTTCAGTGAGAAACTTAAGGATTTCAATGGTTCAATTCTGTCAGTTGAGAGTTGTTAATTAATTGACAATTTAATTCCCCAAGCTTCTTTTCCAGGGAGTTCTGCTCCGACCCTTTGGACTCTTAGGCCGCTCAGTAAGTTGAATCAGGCAGATACCATCCCTGTACCTTCACGCCCCTGGCATGCTGGGTACCTTTTTCTATCTCTGCCCCGCCAAGGGTGATACAGCTGCCCCTATGTGGGGGTCGGGCGGAGGGCAATAATTGAATACGACTTGACGCCATTGGCTCATTCTGTGCCTCAGGACTCACTCAACCAATCAGGTTGCTTCGTGTAGGCGTGTCAGAGGTGTCACAGAGATTTGATTTGATTTATTATTGTCACATGTATTGGGATACAGTGAAAAGTATTGTTTCTTGCGCGCTATACAGACAAAGCATACCGTTCATAGAGTACATAGATTTGATTTATTATTGTCACATGTATTGGGATACAGTGAAAAGTATTGTTTCTTGCGCGCTATACAGACAAAGCATACCGTTCATAGAGTACATAGATTTGATTTATTATTGTCACATGTATCGGGATGCAGTGAAAAGTATTGTTTCTTGCGCGCTATACAGACAAAGCATACCGTTCATAGAGTACATAGATTTGATTTATTATTGTCACATGTATTGGGATACAGTGAAAAGTATTGTTTCTTGCGCGCTATACAGACAAAGCATACCGTTCATAGAGTACATAGATTTGATTTATTATTGTCACATGTATCGGGATGCAGTGAAAAGTATTGTTTCCTGCGCGCTGTACAGACAAAGCATACCGTTCATAGAGAAGGTAACGAGAGAGTGCAGAATGTAGTGTTACAGTCACAGCTAGGGTGTAGAGAAAGATCAGCTTAGTGCGAGGTAGGTCCATTCAAAAGTGGAAGAGAGAATGTCCGGGGTGCGTGGGGTCCTTGATTATGCCGGCTGCTTTTCCCGAGGCAGTGGGAAGTGTAGACAGAGTCAATGGATGGGAGGCTGGTTTGCGTGATGGATTGGGCTACATTCATGACCCTTTGTAGTTCCTTGTGGTCTTGAGCAGAGCAGGAGCCCAGACCAAGCGGTGATACAATCGGAAAGGATGCTTTCTATGGGGCATCTGTAAAAGTTGGTGAGAGTTCTGTGACCTACCTCGCATTAAGTTGATTTTTCTCTACACCCTAGCTATGACTGTAACACTACATTCTGCACTCTCTCCTTTCCTATGTACTCTATAAACAGTATGCTTTGTCTGTATAGCGCGCAAGAAACAATACTTTTCAATGTATATTAATACATGTGACAATAATAAATCAAATCTTTGTAGAACAAAGAACAAAGAACAATACAGCACAGGAACAGACCCTTCGGCCCTCCAAGCCCGCGCCGCTCCCTGGTCCAAACTAGACCATTCTTTTGTATCCCTCCATTCCCACTCCGTTCATGTGGCTGTCGAGATAAGTCTTAAACATTCCCAGTGTGTCCGCCTCCACCACCTTGCCCGGCAACGCATTCCAGGCCCCCACCACCCTCTGTGTAAAATACGTCCTTCTGATATCCGTGTTAAACCTCACCCCCCCTCACCTTGAACCTGTGACCCCTCGTGAACGTCACCACCGACCTGGGAAAAAGCTTCCCACCGCTCACCCTATCTATGCCTTTCATAATTTTATACACCTCTATTAGGTCACCCCTCACCCTCCGTCTTTCCAGGGAGAACAACCCCAGTTTCCCCAATCTCTCCTCAAAACTAAGCCCTTCCATACCAGGCAGCATCCTGGTAAACCTCCTCTGCACTCTCTCTAACGTCTCCACGTCCTTCTGGTAGTGTGGCGACCAGAACTGGACGCAGTATTCCAAATGCGGCCGAACCAACGTTCTATACAACTGCAACATCAGACCCCAACTTTTATACTCTATGAGCGGTATGCTTTGTCTGTATAGTGCGCAGGAAACAATACTTTTCACTGTATATTAATACATGTGACAATAATAAATCAAATCTTTGTACTCTATGAACGGTATGCTTTGTCTGTGTAGCGCGCAGGAAAGCTCGGGGGTGATTCTCCCCGCGAGTGCAGCAGGCCGGGATTGGTGCACTGACGCTTGTCTCTCTCTGCTGTCCACAGGCGTCATTGGTTTAGGTTGGAGCGTGTCCTCCTATTATCGCTGTGCCACCATGTTGATGGTTCCAAATATGATGGGCAGTCGTGGCCGTGGGGTCCTCCTGATGCTGTTGATGGCAGTTGTCATGGACGGTGAGTGGAGGTAGAGACATAGAAACATCAGAGATAGGAGCAGGAGGAGGCCATTCGGCCCTTCGACCTTGCTCCGCCATTCCTCAGGATCATGGCAAATCATCCAACTCAATAGCCTAATCCTGCTTCCTCCCCATAACCTTCGAGGGGCTGAGGGAGCGCCGCACTGTGGGAGGGTCAGTGCTGAGGAAGTGCCGCACTGTGGGAGGGTCGGTGCTGAGGGAGCGCCGCACTGTGGGTCAGTGCTGAGGGAGCACCGCACTGTGGGAGGGTCAGTGCTGAGGGAGCGCCGCACTGTGGGAGGGTGAGTGCTGAGGGAGTGCCGCACTGTGGGAGGGTCAGTGTTGAGGGAGCGCCGCACTGTGGGAGGGTCAGTGCTGAGGGAGCGCCGCACTGTGGGAGGGTCAGTGCTGAGGGGGGGCCGCACTGTGGGAGGGTCAGTGCTGAGGGAGGGCCGCACTGTGGGAGGGTCAGTGCTGAGGGAGCGCCGCACTGTGGGAGGGTCGGTGCTGAGGGAGCGCCGCACTGTGGGAGGGTCGGTGCTGAGGGAGCGCCGCACTGTGGGACGGTCAGTGCTGAGGGAGCGCCGCACTGTGTGAGGGTCAGTGCCGAGGGAGCGCAGCACTGTGGGAGGGTCAGTGCTGAGGGAGCATCGCACTGTGGGAGGGTCAGTGCTGAGGGAGCGCCGCACTGTGGGAGGGTCAGTGCTGAGGGAGTGCCGCACTGTGGGAGGGTCAGTGCTGAGGGAGCGCCGCACTGTGGGAGGGTCAGTGCTGAGGGAGCGCCGCACTGTGGGAGGGTCAGTGCTGAGGGAGCGCCGCACTGTGGGTCAGTGCTGAGGGAGCGCCGCACTGTGGGTCAGTGCTGAGGGAGCGCCGCACTGTGGGTCAGTGCTGAGGGAGCGCCGCACTGTGGGTCAGTGCTGAGGGAGCGCCGCACTGTGGGTCAGTGCTGAGGGAGCGCCGCACTGTGGGTCAGTGCTGAGGGAGCGCCGCACTGTGGGAGGGTCAGTGCTGAGGGAGCGCCGCACTGTGGGAGGGTCAGTGCTGAGGGAGCGCCGCACTGTGGGTCAGTGCTGAGGGAGCACCGCACTGTGGGTCAGTGCTGAGGGAGCGCCGCACTGTGGGAGGGTCAGTGCTGAGGGAGCGCCGCACTGTGGGAGGGTGAGTGCTGAGGGAGCGCCGCACTGTGGGAGGGTCAGTGCTGAGGAAGTGCCGCACTGTGGGAGGGTCGGTGCTGAGGGAGCGCCGCACTGTGGGTCAGTGCTGAGGGAGCACCGCACTGTGGGAGGGTCAGTGCTGAGGGAGCGCCGCACTGTGGGAGGGTGAGTGCTGAGGGAGTGCCGCACTGTGGGAGGGTCAGTGTTGAGGGAGCGCCGCACTGTGGGAGGGTCTGTGCTGAGGGAGCGCCGCACTGTGGGAGGGTCAGTGCTGAGGGGGGGCCGCACTGTGGGAGGGTCAGTGCTGAGGGAGGGCCGCACTGTGGGAGGGTCAGTGCTGAGGGAGCGCCTCAATGTGGGAGGGTCGGTGCTGAGGGAGCGCCGCACTGTGGGAGGGTCGGTGCTGAGGGAGCGCCGCACTGTGGGACGGTCAGTGCTGAGGGAGCGCCGCACTGTGGGAGGGTCAGTGCTGAGGGAGTGCCGCACTGTGGGAGGGTCAGTGCTGAGGGAGCGCCGCACTGTGGGAGGGTCAGTGCTGAGGGAGCGCCGCACTGTGGGAGGGTCAGTGCTGAGGGAGTGCCGCACTGTGGGAGGGTCAGTGTTGAGGGATCGCCGCACTGTGGGAGGGTCAGTGCTGAGGGAGCGCCGCACTGTGGGAGGGTCAGTGCTGAGGTGGGGCCGCACTGTGGGAGGGTCAGTGCTGAGGGAGGGCCGCACTGTGGGAGGGTCAGTGCTGAGGGAGCGCCGCACTGTGGGAGGGTCGGTGCTGAGGGAGCGCCGCACTGTGGGAGGATCGGTGCTGAGGGAGCGCCGCACTGTGGGACGGTCAGTGCTGAGGGAGCGCCGCACTGTGTGAGGGTCAGTGCCGAGGGAGCGCAGCACTGTGGGAGGGTCAGTGCTGAGGGAGCATCGCACTGTGGGAGGGTCAGTGCTGAGGGAGCGCCGCACTGTGGGAGGGTCAGTGCTGAGGGAGTGCCGCACTGTGGGAGGGTCAGTGCTGAGGGAGCGCCGCACTGTGGGAGGGTCGGTGCTGAGGGAGTGCCGCACTGTGGGAGGGTCGGTGCTGAGGGAGTGCCGCACTGTGGGAGGGTCAGTGCTGAGGGAGCGCCGCACTGTGGGAGGGTCAGTGCTGAGGGAGCGCCGCACTGTGGGAGGGTCGGTGCTGAGGGAGCGCCGCACTGTGGGAGGGTCTGTGCTGAGGGAGTGCCGCACTGTGGGAGCGTCAGTGCTGAGGGAGCGCCGCACTGTGGGAGGGTCAGTGCTGAGGGAGCGCCGCACTGTGGGAGGGTCAGTGCTGAGGGAGCGCCGCACTGTGGGAGGGTCGGTGCTGAGGGAGCGCCGCACTGTGGGAGGGTCAGTGCTGAGGGAGCGCCGCACTGTGGGAGGGTCAGTGCTGAGGGAGCGCCGCACTGTGGGAGGGTCAGTGCTGAGGGAGCGCCGCACTGTGGGAGGGTCGGTGCTGAGGGAGCGCCGCACTGTGGGAGGGTCGGTGCTGAGGGAGGTTGAGTCGTTAAACTGAGGAAACAACCTCCAATGGGAGTGAGTATTAAATATCCCATGGCTGCTATTGGGATAAGAGTTGGGGGGGAGGCGAGGGGGAGTTCAGTGTCAAGTTCTGGGGCCAATATTTGTCACCCAGGCAACACAGCAAAAAGCAAAATGGCTGCTCCAGGCCCTTGGCACGTTGGTGGGATCTTGCTGTGCACAAATTGGTTCCTGACAGCAACTACACGTTAAAGAGGAGGGGCGTCATGGGCTGTGATGTGCTTTGGGGATGTTCTGAGGTGGGGAACTGGGCCAATGGGGGGGTTGTTGGGCTGCAGATCCATCTTGAATGGCGCTGATTGGTTCCCTCTTGTGCCCAGGACCCATCTTTAACATCCAGCGTAACATCGAGGTGGTGAGTGAGTCGGTGGGCTGCACCGTCGAACTCCAGATCAACCACACCAAGAAGCTCTGGAAATTGATGATGGAGCCCCTCCGGAAAATCATCGAGAACATGAAGGTGGGAATCCTGGGAGTTGGGCTTTCCGAGCTTTGTCCGCCTCTTCCCCCCCCCTCCGCCGTCCCTCCCATCCCCCTCCGCCTCTCTCTCTTCACCCTTCTGTCCTTTTCCCTCCTTTATTATCCTAACTACGCCAGGGGCGTTCAGCAAAAAGAAGAAAAACGCTGCTCGCCCGAGTAGATTCGGACTACCACGCAACCGGCTTTATTCAAAGCTGCTCTCTGCGCTGCGCAGAGCACAAAATCAGGGGGGGCACGGCGGCACAGCGGGTTAGCACTGCAGCCTCACAGTGCCAGGGACCCGGGTTCGATTCCCGGCTCGGGTCACTGTCTGTGCGGAGTCTGCACGTTCTCCACATGTCTGCG
>NW_027590488.1:85000-137555 GCF_964213995.1 Mustelus asterias
CTAAACAATCCATTCACGCACATTCCCGCCGCAATATTAGATCAAGAAATCCCCATCGATCGCCTGTACGGAAAAGATCCATTCCCCACACATCCGATTGGCTCAAAACCAAAGCCCCGCCTGCTACCTTTTGAGATCTGATTGGTCCCCGCGATTGGGAGTTTAGCTACCTGTGATCTGATTGGTCGAAACCAGGCTCAGAGCCTACTCTCCCTCAGGTCCGATTGGCTGCTGCCCTGGGATCCAATCGATTCCGCCCAGGAGATCTCTGCAGCGCAGTCCAGCCTCTCCAATCGGAGAGGGGCTACCACTGGCTGGCCAATCAGAGACTGCTTTCAAACTACTCTATCCTGGGTGAGGGCAAAAGTCAAAAGGTGTCCAAAGCACTCGCCCGACATAAAGCACCATTGGTTTTTGTGAATGGCTTCCCCACAGCGTCGATCTTCAGGTTTTACTGGTGCATAATTATATTGGTCACTTAAGGTGCCCATATTGCACTTGTACCAGCAGAGAGTGTCCACCAGGGTGAGGGAGAAGAAGATCAGAGGATTGATAATGAGGGAGCTCCACATTGTCGGAGGGTCAGTGCTGAGGGAGCACCGCCCTGTGGGAGGGTCAGTGCTGAGGGAGCGCCGCACTGTGGGAGGGTCAGTGCTGAGGGAGCGCCGCACTGTGGGAGTGTCGTGCTGAGGGAGCGCCGCACTGTGGGAGGGTCAGTGCTGAGGGAGCGCCGCACTGTGGGAGGGTCAGTGCTGAGGGAGCGCCGCACTGTGGGAGGGTCAGTGCTGAGGGAGCGCCGCACTGTGGGAGGGTCAGTGCTGAGGGAGCGCCGCACTGTGGGAGGGTCAGTGCTGAGGGAGCACCGCACTGTGGGAGGGTCAGTGCTGAGGGAGTGCCACACTGTGGGAGGGTCAGTGCTGAGGGAGCGCCGCACTGTGGGAGGGTCGGTGCTGAGGGAGCGCCGCACTGTGGGAGGGTCAGTGCTGAGGGAGTGCCGCACTGTGGGAGAGACAGTGCTGAGGGAGCACCACACTGTGGGAGGGTCAGTGCTGAGGGAGCGCTGCACTGTGGGAGGGTCGGTGCTGAGGGAGCGCCGCACTGTGGGAGGGTCGGTGCTGAGGGAGCGCCGCACCGTGGGAGGCTCGGTGCTCAGGGAGCGCTGCATTGTCGGAGGGACAGTGCTGAGGGAGCGCCGCACTGTGGGAGGGTCGGTGCTGAGGGAGCGCCGCACTTTGGGAGGGTCAGTGCTGAGGGAGCACCGCACTGTGGGAGGGTCAGTGCTGAGGGAGCACCGCACTGTGGGAGGGTCGGTGCTGAGGGAGCGCCGCACTGTCGGAGGGTCAGTGCTGAGGGAGCGCCGCACTGTGGGCGGGTGAGCACTGGGGGTCGCTGTTCCTGAGGGGGAGTTGGGAAATTCCCCACGGTTTCCTCGGCAACCATGTACCCGAACACTCACGAAAAGTGATTGGTCGAATGGTGGTGTGATCGATCCGGTACTGGTTCCATTAACCTCGATGGGAAGGTAAGTCATTGTCCGCGGAACATTCCGGGATGTCCTGAGGTGACCTTCGACCCGGGAGACATGTTGGATCTTTCTCCTTTTGACAGTTATCGTCACCTTTGGGGTGGACAGGTGCAAGGAGTGGTTCCACCGCAAGCACACGGCCTGCCTGATCAAACTCGTGGTCCCGATTTTCAATCACCTCTTCTGTCTTCCGATGAAGTTCAGTTTTCTCTGCAACATCATGAAGGGTAAGACGGCAAGCTGGCACTGCCAGGGATCGCTTCCCCGCCGCCCTGCGCCGCCCTCCCTTGCTGACACTCCCTGGCGGCACTACCCTTCCTCGGTCCCCATCCCTCCCTTCCCGCCTTATTCATGGTACCCACCCAGACGCCTCTGAAATGTTGTTCGTGTGCCCGCTTCCACCACCCCCTCTGGCAGTGCGTTCCAGGCACCCTCTGCGTGAAAACATTCCCCCGCGCATCTCCCTTAAACTTTCCCCCTCTCACCTTGAACCTGTTCTCTTCCCCCAACCCCGCACACCTCCTTTAAACTTTCCCCCCCCTCTCACCTTGAACCTCTGCCCCCCCCCCCCCCCCCCCCGTGTGATTCACACTTGTACCCTGGGGGAAAAGGCCTCCACCTTGTCGCTGCCTCTCATCACTTTGTAGACGTCTATCAGTCTCCCCTCAGCCTCCGTCTTTCCAGTGAAAACAATCCCAGTTTATCCAACCTCTCCTCATCGCCGACACCCTCGAGATCCGGCAACATCCTGGTGAACCTTCTTTACACTCTCTCCAAAGCTTCCTTCTGGCAGTGTGGTGACCAGAACTGGCCACAATGATCCAAATGCGGCCTAGCCAAGGTTTTATAAAGCTGCAACATGATTTCCCAACTCTTGTCCTCGATGGCCCGGCCAATGAAGGCCAAGCATGCCATATGCCTTCTTAATCACCTTGGCCACCTGTGTTGCCAGTTATTAGGGAACTGTGGACCTGCACCCCCAGATCCCTCTGTACGTCATCGTTCCTTAGGTTTCTGCCATTTATAGTATCATTCACACCAAAATTTGATCGTGTATCGAACCCCGTGCTGTATCTGTCCTGGGAGTGTTTGATGGGGGGACAGTGTAGAGGGAGCTTTACTCTGTATCTAACCCCGTGCTGTACCTGTCCTGGGAGTGTTTGATGGGGGACGGTGTAGAGGGAGCTTTACTCTGTATCTAACCCCGTGCTGTACCTGTCCTGGGAGTGTTTGATGGGGGACGGTGTAGAGGGAGCTTTACTCTGTATCTAACCCCGTGCTGTACCTGTCCTGGGAGTGTTTGATGGGGACAGTGTAGAGGGAGCTTTACTCTGTATCTAACCCCGTGCTGTACCTGTCCTGGGAGTGTTTGATGGGGACAGTGTAGAGGGAGCATTACTCTGTATCTAACTCCGTGCTGTACCTGTCCTGGGAGTGTTTGATGGGGACAGTGTAGAGGGAGCTTTACTCTGTATCTAACCCCGTGCTGTACCTGTCCTGGGAGTGTTTGATGGGGACAGTGTAGAGGGAGCTTTACTCTGTATCTAACCCCGTGCTGTACCTGTCCTGGGAGTGTTTGATGGGGACAGTGTAGAGGGAGCTTTACTCTGTATCTAACCCCGTGCTGTACCTGTCCTGGGAGTGTTTGATGGGGACAGTGTAGAGGGAGCTTTACTCTGTATCTAACCCCGTGCTGTACCTGTCCTGGGAGTGTTTGATGGGGACAGTGTAGAGGGAGGTTTACTCTGTATCTAACCCCGTGCTGTACCTGTCCTGGGAGTGTTTGATGGGGACAGTGTAGAGGGAGCTTTACTCTGTATCTAACCCCGTGCTGTACCTGTCCTGGGAGTGTTTGATGGGGACAGTGTAGAGGGAGCTTTACTCTGTATCTAACCCCGTGCTGTACCTGTCCTGGGAGTGTTTGATGGGGGACAGTGTAGAGGGAGCTTTACTCTGTATCTAACCCCGTGCTGTACCTGTCCTGGGAGTGTTTGATGGGGGACAGTGTAGAGGTAGCTTTACTCTGTATCTAACCCCGTGCTGTACCTGTCCTGGGAGTGTTTGATGGGGACAGTGTAGAGGGAGCTTTACTCTGTATCTAACCCCGTGCTGCACCTGTCCTGGGGATGTTTGATGGGGGGCAGTGTAGAGGGAGCTTTACTCTGTATCTAACCCCGTGCTGCACCTGTCCTGGGGATGTTTGATGGGGGGCAGTGTAGAGGGAGCTTTACTCTGTATCTAACCCCGTGCTGTACCTGTCCTGGGAGTGTTTGATGGGGAACAGTGTAGAGGGAGCTTTACTCTGTATCTAACCCCGTGTCGTCCCTGTCCTGGGAGTGTTTGATGGGGACAGTGTAGAGGGAGCTTTACTCTGTATCTAACCCCGTGCTGCACCTGTCCTGGGGATGTTTGATGGGGGGCAGTGTAGAGGGAGCTTTACTCTGTATCTAACCCCGTGCTGTACCTGTCCTGGGAGTGTTTGATGGGGGAACAGTGTAGAGGGAGCTTTACTCTGTATCTAACCCCGTGCTGTACCTGTCCTGGGAGTGTTTGATGGGGGAACAGTGTAGAGGGAGCTTTACTCTGTATCTAACCCCGTGCTGTACCTGTCCTGGGAGTGTTTGATGGGGGGACAGTGTAGAGGGAGCTTTACTCTGTATCTAACCCCGTGCTGTACCTGTCCTGGGAGTGTTTGATGGGGGGACAGTGTAGAGGGAGCTTTACTCTTTATCTCACCCCGTGCTGTACCTGTCCTGGGAGTGTTTGATGGGGGAACAGTGTAGAGGGAGCTTTACTCTGTACTGATGGCTGTGTCTTATCTTGATTTCAGTGATGACTCCTTGGTGTAAGAAACGTATTCCAGTTGATTCTAACTTTGGCCAGCTTTATGACAAAGTGAATGGTTCGGTGGACAACCTGAATCAAGATTTTACCGTCAAAATGGCCGTCAGCGTAGGTATCCCATGCCAAGCGGTTGTCCATTTTTTGTGACCTGTCCAATGACCTTCCCCATTGCGCTCTCAGTTGAATTATTTTCCCTTGGTTTCAGTCATGGGACTTGGGCCTCGCTAGGCCCCGCTAAGCCTCTCCCTAATTGCCCCTTGGCGAGTCAGTCCGCCATCTTGAACCCGTTGAGCCGCTTGAGAGATTCAATTGGCACTTTCGACGGTCCTGTACCTGGGAACTGAAACCCTCACGCGATCCCAAAAGTGGTCCGGGCAGGAAGACTCCTTCCCACACTCGGCCGGAGTAAATCTCTTCTTGTTCCCCCTCAAGGGGGCAGCACAGTGGTTGGCACTGCTGTCTCACAGCGCTCGGGTCCCGGGTTTAATTCCGGCCTTGTATTGCTATCTCTGTGAAGTTTGCACATTCTCCCCCTCCCTGTGTCTGCGTGGGTTTCCTCCGGGTGCTCCAGTTTCCTCCCACACTCCAAAGATGTTCGGGTTAGGGCGCATTGGTCGTGCTAAATTGCCCCTTAGTGCCCAAAGATGTGCAGGTTGGGTGGATTGGCATGCTAAATTGCCCCTTAGTGCCCAAAGATGTGCAGGTTAGGTGGATTGGCCATGCTAAATTGTCCCTTAGTGCCCAAAAATGTGCAGGTTAGGTGGATTGGCCAAGCTAAATTGTCCCTTAGCGTCCAAAGATGTGCAGGTTAGGTGGATTGGCCATGCTAAATTGCCCCTTTGTGGTGGACCTCAGTTGTGCCTTTGTCCTATATGGACCCCCGTTGTGTGTGTTTGTCATACCTGGACACATCCCCTTCCAGTTTGGTTCCTCCCCTCAGCACCTAGTATAAAGGTGGCTGTCTCCTCCCCCTTGTTCAGTCCAGGTCGGTTATTTGTTGGGATCTGCTCCTGATTCTGATGTGAATAAAAGCCTACACTTATATTGGCATATCGGTAGTCTTTCGCCTTATTGATAGCGCATCACCCTTAGTGTCCAAAGATGTGCAGGTTAGGTGGATTGGCCATGCTAAACTGCCCCTTAGTGTCCAAAGATGTGCAGGTTAGGTGGATTGGCCATGCTAAACTGCCCCTTAGTGTCCAAAGATGTGCAGGTTAGGTGGATTGGCCATGCTAAATTGCCCCTTAGTGTCCAACGATGTGCGGGTTAGGTGGATTGGCCATGCTAAATTGCCCCTTCGTGTCCAAAGATGTGCAGGTTGGGTGGATTGGCCATGCTAAATTGCCCCTTAGTGCCCAAAGATGTGTAGGTTTGGTGGATTCGTCATGCTAAATTGCCCCTTAGTGTCCAACGATGTGCGGGTTAGGTGGATTGGCCATGCTAAATTGCCCCTTAGTGTCCAAAGATGTGCAGGTTGGGTGGATTGGCCATGCTAAATTGCCCCTTAGTGTCCAAAGATGTGCAGGTTAGGTGGATTGGTCATGCTAAATTGTCCCTTAGTGCCCAAAGATGTGCAGGTTAGGTGGATTGGTCATGCTAAATTGTCCCTTAGTGCCCAAAGATGTGCAGGTTGGGTGGATTGGCCATGCTAAATTGCCCCTTAGTGTCCAAAGATGTGCGGGTTAGATGTTTCCCAGTACATGGGGAAGTGATGGCTTAGTGGCATTATTGCTAGACCATTAATCCAGAAACTCAGCCAATGTTTTTGGGACCCGGGTTCGAATCCCCGCCACGGCAGATGGTGGAATTTGAATTCAATAAAAAATATCTGGAATTAAGAATCTACTGATGATCCATTGTCAGAAAAACCCTTTTGGTTTAAAGTTTATTTATTAGTGTCACAAGTCGGCTTATATTAACACTGCAATGAATTTGCTGTGAAAATCCCCTAGTGGTCACACTCGGGCGCCTGTTCGGGTTACACTGAGGAAGAATTTAGCACCTGACCAGCACGTCTTTCGGACTGTGGGAGGAAACCGGAGCACCCGGAGGAAACCCACGCAGACACGGGGAGAACGTGCAGACTCCACACAGACAGTGACCCGAGCCGGGAATCGAACACGGGTCCCTGGCGCTGTGAAGCAGCAGTGCTAACCTCTGTGCTGCTGACAGTCACTAATGTCCTTTGGGGAAGGAAATCTGCCGTCCTTACCCCGGTCTGGCCTACATGTGACTCCAGAGCCACAGCAATGTGGTTGACTCTCAACTGCCCTCCAAGGGCAACTAGGAGAAAGAACAAAGAAAATTACAGCACAGGAACAGGCCCTTCGGCCCTCCAAGCCTGCACCGACCATGCTGCCCGGCTGAACTAAAACCCCCTACCCTTCCGGGGACCATATCCCTCTATTCCCATCCTATTCATGTATTTGTCCAGACGCCCCTTAAAACTCACTATCGTATCCGCTTCCACTCCCTCCCTCGGCAGCGAGTTCCAGGCACCCACCACCCTCTGTGTAAAAACACTTGCCTCGTACATCTCCTTTAAACCTTGCCCCTCGCACCTTAAACCTGTGCCCCCCCCTCCCCCACGTAATTGACTCTTCCACCCTGGGGAAAAAGCTTCTGACTATCCACTCTGTCCCTCATAATCTTGTAGACTTCTATCAGGTCTCCCCTCAACCTCCGTCGCTCCAGTGAGAACAAACCAAGTTTCTCCAACCTCTCCTCATAGCTAATGCCCTCCATACCAGGCAACATCCTGGTAAATCTTTTCTGTACCCTCTCCAAAGCCTCCACATCCTTCTGGTAGTGTGGTGACCAGAATTGAACACTATATTCCAAGTGTGGCCTGACTAAGGTTCTATAAAGCTGCAACATGACTTGCCAATATTTAAACTCAATGCCCCAGCCGATGAAGGCAAGCATGCCGTATGCCTTCTTGACTACCTTCTCCACCTGCGTTGCCACTTTCAGTGACCTGTGTACCTGTACACCCAGATCCCTCTGCCTTTCAGTCATCTAGGGATGGGCAATGAACGCTGGCCCAGCCAGCGACGCCCATGTCCCACGAATGAACGAGTGAACTGTGACAGTAATGAATCAAACTGAATCTAATCTAGTCTTCCTCTCTTCCCTTCAACAGAAAATGGAACAAGAATCCATTATCGGAGCCAATATCTCAAAGGCGGAAATAACTGAGACCGTGCGGGAAGAAATTGTGAAGAAAAAGACCCTTTTTGATAACGTTGTCCTGATATTTAAACTTCTGGCATCTTTCACCTTTCTGCTGCTCTTTATCTCGTAAGGTTGCACCCTTCTCTCCGTCCCTTCCTCCCTCCCTCCTTCCCTCCCTCCCTCCCTTCCTCCCTCCCTCATTCTCTCCCTCCCTTCCTCCCTCTGTCCCTCCCTCCCTCCCTTCCTCCCTCCCTCTCTCCCTTCTTCCCTTCTTCCCTCCCTTCCTCCCTCCCTCCCTCTCTCCCTCCCTCCCTCCCTCCCTTCCTCTCTCCCTCCCTCTGTCTCTCCCTCCCTCCCTTCCTCCCTCCCTCCCTCCCTCCCTCCCTTCCTCTCTCCCTCCCTCCCTCCCTCCCTTCCTCTCTCCCTCTGTCCCTCCCTCCCTCCCTCCGTCCCTCCCATAAGACCATAAGATATAGGAGCAGAATTAGGCCACTCGGCCCATCGAGTCTGCCCCGCCATTCAATCATGGCTGATATTTTTCTCATCCCCATTCTCCTGCCTTTTCCCCATAACCCCCGATCCCCTTATTCATCAAGAACCTATCTATCTCTGTCTTAAAGACACTCAATGACCCGGCCTCCACAGCCTTCTGCGGCAAAGAGTTCCACAGATTCACCACTGAAGAAATTCCTCCTCATCTCTGTTTTAAAGGATTGTCCCTTTAGCCTGAGGTTGTGCCCTCTGGTTCTAGTTTTTCCTACTGGTGGAAATATCCTTTCCACGTCCACTCTATCCAGGCCTCACAGTATCCTGTAAGTTTCAATAAGATCCCCCCTCATCCTTCGAAACTCCAACGAGTACAGACCCAGAGTCCTCAACCGTTCCTCATACGACAAGCTCTTCATTCCAGGGATCATTCTTGTGAATCTCCTCTGGACCCTTTCTGGAGTAGGTAAAAACACCTCTTGAGACTGGTATGAGTCAAAATAGAGTGGGTTTTATTCTCACAGGCTTGCGGGAGAGGTCCGGCAACCTTAACAGTGATTCACCAAAACCTCTCACTGAACACAGGAAAGTGGGGACATTTATACAGCATGGCTCCCAGCACCAATCACGACACAAACACTGGTCTGGTCATGAATTAAAGTCCAATTGACAGCCCTTGATCACGAAGCACGATTCATCTGACCATAAACCAGAGTGTATCTGGCATTCTCGGGTCACGAAGCACCAGTCTTCTGGCAGCTATAGTCATGATGTAGTCTCTGGTTTCCTGCTCCGCGGCTTCCCTTTGAAGTGACTGTGTGAGGTCAGTGGCCCCAGCGGGAGTCCTTCTGTCAAACATCATGGAATTGCTTTCCTTCCGCAAACCACACACAAGCTGGTAGAAAAGGTATCCTCTCAAACACACTCACATTTACATTCGACTCTCTTCGAAGTGCGACGTTATTCACTTTGGAAGGAGTAACAGGAATACAGAGTACTGGGCTAATGGTAAGATACTTGGTAGTGTGGATGAACAGAGGGATCTGGGTGTCCATGTGCATAGATCCCTGAAAGTTGGCACCCAGGTTGTTAAGAAGGCGTACGGAGTGTTAGCTTTTATTGGTAGAGGGATTGAGTTTCGGAGCCATGAGGTCATGCTGCAACTGGACAAAACTCTGGTGCGGCCGCACTTGGAGTATTGCGTACAGTTCTGGTCATAGAATCATAGAAACCCTACAGTGCAGAAGGAGGCCATTCGGCCCATCAAGTCTGCACCGACCACAGTCCCACCCAGGCCCTACCCCCACATATTTACCCGCTAATCCCTCTAACCTACGCATCTCAGGATTCTAAGGGGCAATTTTTAACCTGGCCAATCATAGAAACCATAGAAACCCTACAGTGCAGAAGGAGGCCATTCGGCCCATCGAGTCTGCACCGACCACAATCCCACCCAGGCCCTACCCCCACATATTTACCCGCTAATCCCTCTAACCTACGCATCCCAGGACTCTAAGGGGCAATTTTTAACCTGGCCAATCAACCTAACCCGCACATCTTTGGACTGTGGGAGGAAACCGGAGCACCCGGAGTAAACCCACGCAGACACGAGGAGAATGTGCAAACTCCACACAGACAGTGACCCGAGCCGAGAATCGAACCCGGG
The DNA here is from genome assembly GCF_964213995.1 of Mustelus asterias. Classification (NCBI taxonomy): domain Eukaryota; kingdom Metazoa; phylum Chordata; class Chondrichthyes; order Carcharhiniformes; family Triakidae; genus Mustelus; species Mustelus asterias. The sequence continues at coordinate 94,696 of NW_027590488.1, forward strand.
ACCCTGGAGCTGTGAAGCAGCAGTGCTAACCACTGCGCTATCGTGCCGCGCGTTATAGGAAGGATGTGGAAGTGTTGGAAAGGGTGCAGAGGAGATTTACCAGGATGTTCCCAGTGGGGCGGCACGGTAGCACAGTGGGTTAGCACTGCTGCTTCACAGCTCCAGGGACCCGGGTTCGATTCCCGGCTTGGGTCACTGTCTGTGTGGAGTTTGCACATTCTCCTCGTGTCTGCGTGGGTTTCCTCCGGGTGCTCCGGTTTCCTCCCACAGTCCAAAGATGTGCGGGTTAGGTTGATTGGCCATGATAAAAATTGCCCCTTAGTGTCCTGGGATGCGTAGATTAGAGGGATTAGCGGGTAAAATATGTAGGGGTAGGGCCTGGGTGGGATTGTTGTCGGTGCAGACTCGATGGGCCGAATGGCCTCTTTCTGCACTGAGGGGTTTCTATGAATTCTATTGCCTGGTACGGTGGGAAAATCGTATGAGGAAAGGCTGAGGGACTTGAGGTTGTTTTCGTTAGAGAGAAGAAGGTTAAGAGGTGACTTAATAGAGGCATACAAGATGATCAGAGGATTAGATAGGGTGGATAGTGGGAGCCTTTTTCCTCGGATGGTGATGGCTAGCACGAGGGGACATAGCTTTAAATTGAGGGGTGATAGATATAGGACAGATGTTCGAGGTAGGTTCTTTACTCAGAGAGTAGTAAGGGCGTGGAATGCCCTGCCTGCAGCAGTAGTGAACTCGCCAACATTAAGAGCATTCAAATGGTTATTGGATAAACATATGGATGATATTGGAATAGTGTAGATTAGATGGGCTTTAGATTGGTTTCACTGGTTGGCGCAACATCGAGGGCCGAAGAGCCTGTACTGCGCTGTAATGTTCTATGTTCTATCTATTGTTATAAGAATAAAAGTTAACTTGTATTGATGTCAGAAGCAGTATAAACAAGGGGATTAGCCACAATGAAGAGTTATGCTTGTGATACATTCTAAGTACAAAGTTCAACCTTTTAGGTACAAAATACATTGAGTACAAAAAACATTAATCCTTTCCCTTCTTCACTTTCCAAGGCCCGGCACATCCTTCCTTAGATACGGGGCCCAAAACTGCTCACAATACTCCAAATGGAGTCTGACCAGAGCCTAATACAGCCTCAGAAGTACATCCCTGCTCCTGTATTCTAGCCCTCTCGACATGAATGCTAACCTTGCATTTGCCTTCCTAACTGCCGACTGAACCTGCACGTTAACCTTAAGAGAATCTTGAACAATGACTCCCAAGTCCCTTTGTGATTCTGATTTCCCAAGTATTTTCCCGTTTGGAAATTAGTCTCTGCCTCCATCCTCCCTTCCAAAGTGCATAACCTCACACTTTTCCACATTGTATTCCATCTGCCGCTTCTGACCTGTCCAAGTCCTTCTGCAGCCCCCCTGCTTCCTCAATACTACCTGTCCCTCTACATAGGGTGGCACGGTAGCACAGTGGGTTAGCACTGCTGCTTCACAGCTCCAGGGACCTGGGTTCGATTCCCGGCTCGGGTCACTGTCTGTGTAGAGTTTGCACATTCTCCTCGTGTCTGCGTGGGTTTCCTCCGGGTGCTCCGGTTTCCTCCCACAGTCCAAAGATGTGCGGGTTAGGTGGATTGGCCAGGCTAAAAATTGCCCCTTAGTGTCCTGGGATGCGTGGATTAGCGGGTAAAATATGTAGGGATATGGGGGTAGGGCCTGGGTGGGATTGTGGCCGGTGCAGACTCGATGGGCCGAATGGCCTCTTTCTGTACTGTCGGGTTTCTATGATTCTATGATATCTTTGTATCATCTGCAAACTTCACAACAGTCCCTTCCTCCAAATCGTTAATGTATATTGTGAAAAGTTGTGGTCCCAGCACTGACTCCCTCCCTCCCTCCTTCCCTCCCTCTCTCCTTCCCTCCCTCCCTCCCTCCCTGTCGCGCGAGGCTTGTCCACAGCTAAGGTCCATGGGAAGTGACTCCCTCTTCCGCTGCTGTGGGTTAGGGTAACGGCCTGAGGGAATTATTTGTCTATCAATACAAGCATTCCTTTTTCATGAGGCAAAAAAAGAACAGAATCAACAGTTTCGCTCTTTATTTAATCCTTCAGATACCAATTCAAACTTGTGATGTGGAGATACTGGCGTTGGACTGGGAGTGGGCACAGTAAGAAGTCTCTCAACACCAGGTTAAAGGTCCAACAGGTTTATTTGGAATCACGAGCTTTCGGAGTGTCGCTCCTTCATCAGGTGAGCGGAGAGGTAGGCTTCGCAAACACGGCGTATAGAGGCCAAGACACAATTGCAATTCGAATGCGAGTCTTTACAGGTTATCAAGTCTTTACACATACAGACAGTGCGAACGGAGAGAGGGATAATCACAGGTTAAAGAGGTGTGAATTGTCTCAAAGCCAGGACAGTTAGTAGGATTTTGCAATCCCAGGCCAAATGCCGCCTTGGTGAGACCATGCGGACACAATGACAATGGATGAACGGACACTGCGCGATAATCGCCAGGCAGGAGTGTCCCCGTCCTGTCGGGGAACACTTCAGCAGTCACGGGCATTCGGCCTCTGATCTTCGGGTAAGCGTTCTCCAAGGCGGCCTTCACGACACACGACAGCGCAGAGTCGCTGAGCAGAAACTGATAGCCAAGTTCCGCACACATGAGGACGGCCTCAACCGGGATGTTGGGTTCATGAAACACTGCGTGTAACCCCCCAACATTCGCCCTGGGATTGCAAAATCCTCCTAACTGTCCTGGCTTTGAGACAATTCACACCTCTTTAACCTGTGATTATCCCTCTCTCCACTCGCACTGTCTGTACCTGTAAAGACTTGATTACCTGTAAAGACTCGCATTCCAACTATTATCGTGTAATTGTGTATCGTGTATCGGCCTCTATACGCCGTGTTTGTGAAACCGACCTCTCCGCTCACCTGAGGAAGGAGCAGCGCCCCGAAAGCTTGCGATTCCAAATAAACCTGTTGGGACTTTAACCTGGGGTTGTGAGACTTCTTTCTGAACTCAAACTTAAACAGATGCAACATTCTGGGCTGGATGTTACGGTCTTGCTCATCCCGTTTACAGGATTCCTGGGATGGCAGGTCTGTCATATGAGGAGAGACTGAGTCGGTTAGGATTATATTCACTGGTGTTTAGAAGAGTGAGAGGGGATCTCATAGAAACTTACAAAATTCTCACAGGGTCGATTCAGAAAGAATGTTCCCGATGGTGGGGGGAGTCCAGAACGAGGGGGTCAGAGTTTGAGGATAAGGGGTAAACCTTTTAGGACTGAGGTGAGGGGAAATTTCTTCACCCAGAGGGTGGTGAATGTGTGGAATTCACTCCCACAGAAAGTAGCTGAGGCCAAAACGTTGTGAGATTGGAAGAAGAAATTAGATATCGCTCTTGGGGCTAAAGGGATCGAGGGATATCGGGGCGGAGAAGGGGAGGATCAGGATATTGGATTCGATGATCAGCCATGATCATAATGAATGGTGGAGCAAGCTCGAAGGGCCGAATGGCCTCCTCCTGCATCTAGTTTCTATGTTTCCATGTTAGATGGGCCGTCACGGTGGCACAGTGGGTTAGCACTGCTGCCTCATGGTGCCAGGGACTCGGGTTCGATTCCCAGTTGGGTCACTGTCTGTGTGGAGTTTGCATGTTCTCCTCATGTCTGTGTGGGTTTCCTCCGGATGCTCCGGTTTCCTCCCACAGTCCGAAAGACGTGCGGGTTCGGTGGATTGGCCATGCTAAATTGATCCTTAGTGTTCAAAGATGTGCAGGTTAGATGGATTGGCCATGCTAAATTGCCCCTTAGAGTCCAAAGATGTGCAGGTTAGGGGGATTGGCCATGCTAAATTGCCACTTAGTGTCCAAAGATGTGCAGGTTAGGTGGATTGGCCATGCTAAATTGCCCCTTAGAGTCCAAAGATGTGTGGGTTAGGGGGATTGGCCGTGCTAAATTGCCCCTTAGTGTCCAAAGATGTGCCAGTTAGGTGGATTGGCCGTGCTAAATTGCCCCTTAGTGTCCAAAGATGTGCAGGTTAGGGGGATTGGCCATGCTAAATTGTCACTTAGTGTCCAAAGATGTGCAGGTTCGGTGGCTTGGCCATGCTAAATTGCCCCTTAGTGTCAGTGGGACTAGCTAGGGTAAATGCATGGGGTTATGGGGATAGGGTGGGATTGTTGTTGGTGCAGACCCGATGGGCCAAATGGCCTCCTTCTGCAGGGATTCTATGATTCTATGCCTCGAGCCAATCCCATTTCCTGGATTTTGGACCAAACTATGTCTGGACTGCGTCAAAGCCAATAAAAACTCTGGATAGATTTGTTGGGTAGGCTGGGAGAGGTTGGGGGGGGTGGGTGGTATTGAGGGTGCGAAAGGCAGGTGGGTGGGGTTAGAACATAGAACATAGAACATAGAACATTACAGCGCAGAACAGGCCCTTCGGCCCACGATGTTGCACCGACCAGTTAAAAAAAAAAACTGTGACCCTCCAACCTAAACCAATTTCTTTTCGTCCATGAACCTATCTACGGATCTCTTAAACGCCCCCAAACTAGGCGCATTTACTACTGATGCTGGCAGGGCATTCCAATCCCTCACCACCCTCTGGGTAAAGAACCTACCCCTGACATCGGTTCTATAACTACCCCCCCTCAATTTAAAGCCATGCCCCCTCGTGCTGGATTTCTCCATCAGAGGAAAAAGGCTATCACTATCCACCCTATCTAAACCTCTAATCATCTTATATGTTTCAATAAGATCCCCTCTTAGCCGCCGCCTTTCCAGCGAAAACAATCCCAAATCCCTCAGCCTCTCCTCATAGGATCTCCCCTCCATACCAGGCAACATCCTGGTAAACCTCCTCTGCACCCTCTCCAAAGCCTCCACATCCTTCCTGTAATGTGGGGACCAGAACTGCACACAGTACTCCAAGTGCGGCCGCACCAGAGTTGTGTACAGTTGCAACATAACGCTACGACTCCTAAATTCAATCCCCCTACCAATAAACGCCAAGACACCATATGCCTTCTTAACAACCTTATCTACTTGATTCCCAACTTTCAGGGATCTATGCACACATACACCTAGATCCCTCTGCTCCTCCACACTATTCAAAGTCCTCCCGTTAGCCCTATACTCAACACATCTGTTATTCCTACCAAAGTGAATTACCTCACACTTCTCCGCATTAAACTCCATCCGCCACCTCTCGGCCCAACTTTGCAACCTGTCTAAGTCTTCCTGCAAACTACGACACCCTTCCTCACTGTCTACCACACCACCGACTTTGGTGTCATCAGCAAATTTGCTAATCCACCCAACTATACCCTCATCCAGATCATTAATAAATATTACAAACAGCAGTGGCCCCAAAACAGATCCCTGAGGTACACCACTTGTAACCGCACTCCATGATGAATATTTACTATCAACCACCACCCTCTGTTTCCTATCCGCTAGCCAATTCCTGATCCAATTTCCTAGATCACCCCCAATCCCATACATCTGCATTTTCTGCAGAAGCCTACCATGGTGAACCTTATCAAACGCCTTACTAAAATCCATATATACCACGTCCACTGCCTTGCCCCCATCCACCTCCTTGGTCACTTTCTCAAAAAACTCAATAAGGTTAGTAAGGCACGACCTACCTGCCACAAAACCATGCTGACTATCACCTATCAATTCATTACTCTCCAAATAACTATAAATCCTATCCCTTATAATTTTTTCCAACATCTTGCCGACAACAGAAGTGAGACTCACCGGTCTATAATTCCCGGGGAAGTCTCTGTTCCCCTTCTTAAACAATGGGACAACATTCGCTAACCTCCAATCTTCTGGTACTATACCAGAGGCCAACGACGACCTGAAGATCAGAGCCAGAGGCTCTGCAATCACTTCTCTTGCCTCCCAGAGAATCCTTGGATAAATCCCATCCGGACCAGGGGATTTATCTATTTTCAGACCCTCCAGAATATCCTGCACATCCTCCTTATCAACTGTAATACTGTCTATTCTACTCCCTTGCAACCCAGTGTCCTCCTCAGCTATATTCATGTCCCCTTGCGTGAACACCAAAGAGAAATATTGGTTCAATGCTTCACCAATCTCCTCCGGTTCCACACATAACTTCCCTCTGCCATCTATAACTGGCCCTAAACTTGCCCTAACCAACCTTCTGTTCTTGACATACCTATAGAACGCCTTAGGATTCTCTTTAACCCTATCCGCCAAAGTCTTCTCATGTCCCCTTTTAGCCCTTCTAAGCTCGCTCTTCAACTCCCTCTTAGCCAATCTAAAGCTTTCTAGTGCACTACCCGAGTGCTCACGTCTCATCCGAACATAAGCCTCCTTTTTCTTTTTAACCAACAAAGAAACTTTTTTGGTGCACCACGGTTCCCTAGCCCTACCAATTCCTCCTTGCCTGACAGGGACATACCTATCACAGACTCGCAGTAGCTGCTCCTTGAAAAAACTCCACATGTCGGACGTTCCCAGTCCCTGTAATCTCCTAGTCCAACCTATGTTTCCTAATTCTCTCCTAATAGCCTCATAATTACCCTTCCCCCAGCTAAAACCACTGGCCCGAGGTTCATGCCTATCCCTTTCCATCACTAAGGTGAACGTAACCGAATTGTGGTCACTATCACCAAAATGCACACCAACTTCCAAGTCTAGCACCTGGTCTGGCTCATTTCCCAGCACCAGATCCAATATAGCCTCACCTCTAGTTGGCCTGTCTACATACTGAGTCAAAAAACCTTCCTGCACGCTTTGAACAAAAACTGACCCCTCTAACGAGCTAGAGCTATAACAATTCCAGTCAATATTAGTCAAGTTAAAATCCCCCATAACAATTGCCCTATTACTTTCACTCCTAAGCAGGATTGACTCCGCAATCCTTTCCTCAACCTCTCTAGAACTTTTAGGAGGTCTATAAAAGACTCCCAACAGGGTGACCTCTCCTCTCCTATTTCTAATCTCCGCCCATACTACCTCAACAGATAAGTCCTCATCAAACCTCCTCTCTGACACTGTGATACAATCTCTGACCAATAATGCTACCCCTCCCCCTCTTCTACCTCCTTCCCTACTTCGACTAAAACATTTGAACCCCGGGACCTGCAGCATCCATTCCTGCCCCTGCTCTATCCATGTCTCTGAAATAGCCACAACATCGAAGTCCCAGGTACTGATCCACGCTGCAAGTTCACCCACTTTATTGCGAATACTCCTGGCATTGAAGTATACACATTTCAAACCCTGCTCCACCCCACCTCTGCAATGCCGTGCATTGCAGTCCCCATCCATGCATCCCTCACTTTCAGCCCCACTACTCAGGATCCCTCCCCCCCCCCGAATCAGTTTAAACCTCCCTGCATGGCCTTAGCAAATTTACCCCCCAGGATATTGGTCCCCTTCTGATTAAGGTGTAGACCATCCTTCTCATAGAGGTCACACCTTCCCCAGTACGAGCCCCAATTGCTTAAGTACCTGAACCCCTCCCTCCTGCACCATCCCCTCAGCCATGAATTCAAACCTTCCCTCTCCCTATTCCTCTCTAAACTATCCCGTGGTACAGGCAAGAGTCCAGAGATAACCACTCTGTCAGTCTTGGCTTTTAGTTAGGATGTAGATGGACCAATTCAATGTCAAAATGGGTTGGAGGGGCTGAATGGCCTCCTCCTGTTTTTTGTTCCCTGGGTTTTAGGCTCTAAGGCCGAATATTGTCTTCCTGTTTGAGGGGTCTCCGAGGGAACGCCCTGGTTGAATGGGGGTAGGGCAAGGGCTCTTAGAGGACGAGGAAGGAGGTGTCCTCTAAATGCCTCCCCGAGCTGAATGGCCCTCTTCACCCTGAACGTATGACGGTCCCGCGTCCAAGTGGCTTCAACTGGAGGGGGTGAAAAGTGACCCAGTTTAACCTCGAGGTGGAGGTGATTTCTCTCTCTTTCTCTCTCTCACTCTCTCTCTCTTGCTCTCTCCCTCTCTAGCTCCTTCCTCTACACCATGAACTACAACAGGGACATCCGCTACGACAACATTTACATCAGCACTTACTTCCGGCAAATCGATGCGAGGCGCAGGAGGGTGGTGAGTGGCGCCCCCGCGTTCGGAGGGAAGCCCCGCGTGAGGGAGGGGTGGGCGGCGTGGAGTCTGTTGCTCCCTCGGCGGGGAGGGACAATCGAGGCGGAACCGCGTGAGCCCCCTCCTGGAACGAACCGTGGCAACTCCCCCCCAACACAGGTAGACCCAGACGCCATCAACCTCCACTTTCTCCTCTGATTGGACCATAAGACACAGGCCCCTCCTCCATTTCCACTTCCTCCTCCCATTGGACCATTCAGTATCGGGGCAGAATTAGGCCATTCGGCCCTTCCAGCCTGTTCCATCATTCACTATGAATTCACGGCTGATTATCAAATTCAATATCCTGATCCCCACCCTTCCCCCCATATCCCTCGATCCCTTTAGCTCCAAGAGCTATATCTAATTCCTTCTTGAAATCACACAACGTTTTGGCCTCAACTACTTTCTGTGGGAGTGAATTCCACACATTCACCTCCCTCTGGGTGAAGAAATTTCTCTTCACCTCAGTCCTAAAAGGTTTACCCCTTATCCTCAAACTATGGACCCCGAATTCTGGACTCCCCCCACCATCGGGAACATTCTTTCTGAATCGACCCTGTGAGAATTTTATAAGTTTCTATGAGATCCCCTCTCACTCTTCTAAACTCCAGTGAATATAATCCTAACCAACTCAGTCTCTCCTCATATGACAGACCCGGAATCAGCCTAGTAAACCTGCGCTGCGCTCCCTCTATAGCAAGGACATCCTTCCTCAGATAAGGAGACCAAAACTGCACACAACACTCCAGGTGTGGCCTCACCAACGCCCTGTACAATTGCAGCAAAACATCCCCATCCCTCAAATCCTCTCGCTGTGAAGGCCAACATAGCATCTGCCTTCTTTACTGCCTGCTGTACCTGCGTGCTTACTTTCAGCGACTGATGCACGAGGACTCCAAGGTCTCGCTGAGTATCCACCTCTCCCAATTGACACCCATTCAAATAATAATCTGTCTTCCTGTTATTGCTACCAAAGTGGATAACGCCAAGACCACAGGGAGGGCTATGGGGAGAGAGCAGGGCAGTGGGATTAGTTTGGGGATTGATACAGGGCTATGGGGAGAGAGCGGGGCAGTGGGATTAGTTTGGGGATTGATACAGGGCTATGGGGAGAGAGCGGGGCAGTGGGATTAGTTTGGGGATTGATACAGGGCTATGGGGAGAGAGCGGGGCAGTGGGATTAGTTTGGGGATTGATACAGGGCTATGGGGAGAGAGCGGGGCAGTGGGATTAGTTGCATTGAATTAATTTTGTGAACATTGCTCTCTGACTAGGACAGAAGACATATTTTGCCATTTAAAAAGGCAGAGAGACCTGATGTGATATTCCCCTGGCAGTGCCGGGTTCAAACAACTGAAATGAAGACCTTGGTAAGAGTGGAATCGAGAAGCAGTGGGACGCTCCCTCAGCACTGACCCTCCCAGTGCGGCGCCCCCTCAGCACTGACCCTCCCAGTGCGGCGCTCCCTCAGCACTGACCCTCCCAGTGCGGCGCTCCCTCAGCACTGACCCTCCCACAGTGCGGCGCTCCCTCAGCACTGACCCTCCCACAGTGCGGCGCTCCCTCAGCACTGACCCTCCCACAGTGCGGCGCTCCCTCAGCACTGACCCTCCCACAGTGCGGCGCTCCCTCAGCACTGACCCTCCCACAGTGCGGCGCTCCCTCAGCACTGACCCTCCCACAGTGCGGCGCTCCCTCAGCACCGACCCTCCCACAGTGCGGCGCTCCCTCAGCACTGACCCTGCCGCAGTGCGGCGATCCCTCAGCACTGACCCTCCCGCAGTGCGGCGCTCCCTCAGCACTGACCCTCCCGCAGTGCGGCGCTCCCTCAGCACTGACCCTCCCACAGTGCGACGCTCCCTCAGCACTGACCCTCCCGCAGTGCGGCGCTCCCTCAGCACTGACCCTCCCACAGTGCGGCGCTCCCTCAGCACTGACCCTCCCGCAGTGCGGCGCTCCCTCAGCACTGACCCTCCCACAGTGCGGCGCTCCCTCAGCACTGACCCTCCCAGTGCGGCGCTCCCTCAGCACTGACCCTCCCAGTGCGGCGCTCCCTCAGCACTGACCCTCCCACAGTGCGGCGCTCCCTCAGCACTGACCCTCCCACAGTGCGGCGCTCCCTCAGCACTGACCCTCCCACAGTGCGGCGCTCCCTCAGCACTGACCCTCCCACAGTGCGGCGCTCCCTCAGCACTGACCCTCCCACAGTGCGGCGCTCCCTCAGCACTGACCCTCCCACAGTGCGGCGCTCCCTCAGCACCGACCCTCCCACAGTGCGGCGCTCCCTCAGCACTGACCCTGCCGCAGTGCGGCGATCCCTCAGCACTGACGCTCCCGCAGTGCGGCGCTCCCTCAGCACTGACCCTCCCGCAGTGCGGCGCTCCCTCAGCACTGACCCTCCCACAGTGCGACGCTCCCTCAGCACTGACCCTCCCGCAGTGCGGCGCTCCCTCAGCACTGACCCTCCCACAGTGCGGCGCTCCCTCAGCACTGACCCTCCCGCAGTGCGGCGCTCCCTCAGCACTGACCCTCCCACAGTGCGGCGCTCCCTCAGCACTGACCCTCCCACAGTGCGGAGCTCCCTCAGCACTGACCCTCCCGCAGTGCGGCGCTCCCTCAGCACTGACCCTCCCACAGTGCGGCGCTCCCTCAGCACTGACCCTCCCACAGTGCGGCGCTCCCTCAGCACTGACCCTCCCGCAGTGCGGCACTCCCTCAGCACCGACCCTCCCACAGTGCGGCGCTCCCTCAGCACTGACCCTCCCGCAGTGCGGCGATCCCTCAGCACTGACCCTCCCGCAGTGCGGCGCTCCCTCAGCACTGACCCTCCCGCAGTGCGGCGCTCCCTCAGCACTGACCCTCCCGCAGTGCGGCGCTCCCTCAGCACTGACCCTCCCGCAGTGCGGCGCTCCCTCAGCACTGACCCTCCCGCAGTGCGGCGCTCCCTCAGCACCGACCCTCCCACTGTGCGGCGCTCCCTCAGCACTGACCCTCCCACAGTGCGGCGCTCCCTCAGTACTGACCCTCCCACAGTGCGGCGCTGCCACAGTGCGGCGCTCCCGCAGCACTGACCCTCCCACAGTGCGGCGCTCCCTCAGCACTGACCCTCCCACAGTGCGGCGCTCCCTCAGCACTGACCCTCCCACAGTGCGGCGCTCCCTCAGCACTGACCCTCCCACAGTGCGGAGCTCCCTCAGCACTGACCCTCCCACAGTGCAGGTTCCCTCAGCACTGACCCTCCCACAGTGCGGTGCTCCCTCAGCACTGACCCTCCCACAGTGCGGCGCTCCCTCAGCACTGACCCTCCCACAGTGCGGAGCTCCCTCAGCACTGACCCTCCCCCAGTGCAGGTTACCTCAGCACTGACCCTTCCACAGTGCGGTGCTCCCTCAGCACTGACCCTCCCACAGTGCGGCGCTCCCTCAGCACTGATCCTCCCACAGTGCGGCACTCCCTCAGCACTGACCCTCCCGCAGTGCGGCGCTCCCTCATCACTGACCCTCCCACAGTGCGACGCTCCCTCAGCACCGACCCTCCCGCAGTGCGGCGCTCCCTCAGCACTGACCCTCCCACAGTGCGACGCTCCCTCAGCACCGACCCTCCCGCAGTGCGGCGCTCCCTCAGCACTGACCCTCCCACAGTGCAGCGCACCCTCAGCACTGACCCTCCCACAGTGCGGCACTCCCTCAGCACTGACCCTCCCACAGTGCGGCCCTGCCACAGCACTGACCGTCCCACAGTGCGGCGCTCCCTCAGCACCGACCCTCCCACAGTGCAGCGCTCCCTCAGCACTGACCCTCCCACAGTGCAGCGCTCCCTCATCACTGACCCTCCCACAGTGCAGCGCTCCCTCAGCACTGACCCTCCCACAGTGCGGCGCTCCCTCAGCACTGACCCTCCCACAGTGCGGCGCTCCCTCAGCACTGACCCTCCCACAGTGCGGCGCTCCCTCAGCACTGACCCTCCCACAGTGCGGCGCTCCCTCAGCACTGACCCTCACACAGTGCGGCGCTCCCTCAGCACTGACCCTCCCACAGTGCAGCGCTCCCTCAGCACCGACCCTCCCACAGTGCGGCGCTCCCTCAGCACTGACCCTCCCACAGTGCGGCGCTCCCTCAGCACCGACCCTCCCACAGTGCGGCGCTCCCTCAGCACTAACCCTCCCACAGTGCAGCGCTCCCTCAGCACTGACCCTCCCACAGTGCAGCGCTCCCTCAGCTTTGACCCTCCCACAGTGCGGCGCTCCCTCAGCACCGACCCTCCCACAGTGCAGCGCTCCCTCAGCACTGACCCTCCCACAGTGCGGCGCTCCCTCAGCACTGACCCTCCCACAGTGCGGCGCTCCCTCAGCACTGACCCTCCCACAGTGCGGCACTCCCTTAGCACCGACCCTCCCACAGTGCGGCGCTCCCTCAGCACCGACCCTCCCACAGTGCGGCACTCCCTCAGCACTGACCCTCCCACAGTGCGGCGCTCCCTCAGCGCTGACCCTCCCACAGTGCGGCGCTCCCTCAGCACTGACCCTCCCACAACGCGGCGCTCCCTCAGCACTGACCCTCCCACAGTGCAGCTCTCCCTCAGCACTGACCCTCCCACAGTGCGGAGCTCCCTCAGCACTGACCCTCACACAGTGCGGCGCTCCCTCAGCACTGACCCTCCCACTGTGCGGCGCTCCCTCAGCACTGCGCCCCGCGAAGGAGCCACATGCTGAGGGAACCATGTTCCAGCTGATGGACTAACGCTTTGGGACATGTGTGTCCTCAGGTTCTCGAGCTGCTTCAGTACACAGCTATCATCTTTGTGGTGTTCGCTCTGTTTCTGTTTGACTGGCTTCTCTACACAATGTTGGACATTATCCAGCGACACAGTTACCTGGAGTATAACTTCAGCGGTGAGTACCGGGTAGATTTCACCATTCCCTCTGCTACCTGGGGCCTCCAACAATGGCTGAAACGGTGTGCCACATTGCGGGGGTTCAAGTCCCTGGCGATATCCATCGTGAGCCAATCCATGGGGTCCCCGGACACCCCCTCTGTTGAATCTCTTCTTGCCATGATGTGGAGATGCCGGCGTTGGACTGGGGTGAACACAGTAAGAAGTCTCACAACACCAGCTTAAAGTCCAACAGGTTTATTTGCTAGCACAAGCTTTCGGAGCGCCGCTCCTTCCTCAGGTCTCACTTGAAGAAGGAGCGAGACTCTGAAAGCTCGTGCTACCAAATAACCCACTTTAACCTGGTGTTGTGAGACTTCTCACTTTATCTCTTATAGTCCAGGCGTGTAAAAGTTTTGGTTTGATTTGATTTATTATTGTCACATGTATCGGGATACGGTGAAAAGTATTGTTTCTTGCGCGCTATACAGACAAAGCATACTGTTCATAGAGTACATAGATTTGATTTATTATTGTCCCATCTATTGGGATACAGTGAAAAGTATTGTTTCTTGCGCGCTATACAGACAAAGCATACCGTTCATAGAGTACACAGAGGTTTACAGCATGGAAACAGGCCCTTTGGCCCAACTTGTCCATGCCGCCCTTTTTTTAACCACTAAGCTAGTCCCAATTGCCCGCATATGGCCCATATCTCTCTATACCCATCGTACCCATGTAACTGTCTAAACGCTTATTAAAAGACAAAATTGTACCCGCCTCTACTACTACCTCTGGCAGCTCGTTCCAGACACTTATCACCCTCTGTGTGAAAAAATTGCCCCTCTGGACACTTTTGTATCTCTCCCCTCTCACCTTAAACCTACGCCCTCTAGTTTTAGACTCCCCTACCTTTGGGAAAAGATATTGACGATCTAGCTGATCTGTGCCCCTCATTATTTTATCGAGTACATAGATTTGATTTATTATTGTCACATGCATTGGGATACAGTGAAGAGTATTGTTTCTTGCGCGCTATACAGACAAAGCATACTGTTCATAGAGAAGGAAAGGAGAGGGTGCAGAATGTAGTGTTACAGTCATAGCTAGGGTGTAGAGAAAGATCAACTTAATGCGAGGTCGGTCCATTCAAAAGTCTGACAGCAGCAGGGAAGAAGCTGTTCTTGAGTCGGTCGGTGCGTGACCTCAGACTTTTGTATCTTTTTCCCGACGGAAGAAGGTGGAAGAGAGAATGTCCGGGGTGCGTGGGAATTCTTGCTCTGGAGGGAGTGCAGCGAAGGTTTACCAGGCTGATTCCGGGGATGGCGGGACTGATGTACGAGGAGAGATTGACGAGGTTAGGATTGTTTTCACTGAAGTTCAGACGAATGAGGGGGGAATCTCATAGAGACTTATAAAATTCTAACAGGACTGGACAGGGTAGATGCAGGGAGGATGTTCCCGATGGTGGGGGGAGTCCAGAACCAGGGGGTCACAGTCTGAGGATTCGGGGTAGACCATTTAGGACGGAAATGAGGAGACATTTCTTCACCCAAAGAGTGGTGAGTCTGTGGAATTCATTACCACAGGAAGTAGTTAGAATCATAGAATCCCGACAGTGCAGAAGGAGGCCATTCGGCCCATCGAGTCTGCACCAACCACAATCCCACCCAGGCCCTATTCCCATAACCACATGTATTTACCCTAGCTAGTCCCCAGACAGTAAGGGACAATTTAGCATGGCCAATCCAACCGCGCATCTTTGGACTGTGGGAGGAAACCGGAGCGAGTCCCACATTCTCCCCAAACTCCGTGTGGGAGCGAGTCCCACATTCTCCCCAAACTCCGTGTGGGAGCGAGTCCCACATTCTCCCCCACTCCCCCCTTGGGAGCGAGTCCCACATTCTCCCCCCATGGGAGCGAGTCCCACATTCTCCCCCACTCCCCCCTTGGGAGCGAGTCCCACATTCTCCCCCCGTGGGAGCGAGTCCCACATTCTCCCCCCATGGGAGCGAGTCCCACATTCTCACCCACTCCCCCCATGGGAGCGAGTTCCACATTCTCCCCCACTCCCCCCATGGGAGCGAGTTCCACATTCTCCCCCACTCCCCCCTTGGGAGCGAGTCCCACATTCTCCCCCACTCCCCCCTTGGGAGCGAGTCCCACATTCTCCCCCCATGGGAGCGAGTCCCACATTCTCCCCCACTCCCCCCTTGGGAGCGAGTCCCACATTCTCCCCCCATGTGAGCGAGTTCCACATTCTCCCCCACTCCCCCCGTGGGAGCGAGTCCCACATTCTCCCCAAACTCCGTGTGGGAACGAGTCCCACATTCTCCCCCACTCCCCCCTTGGGAGCGAGTCCCACATTCTCCCCCCATGGGAGCGAGTCCCACATTCTCCCCCACTCCCCCCTTGGGAGCGAGTCCCACATTCTCCCCCCGTGGGAGCGAGTCCCACATTCTCCCCCCATGGGAGCGAGTCCCACATTCTCACCCACTCCCCCCATGGGAGCGAGTTCCACATTCTCCCCCACTCCCCCCATGGGAGCGAGTTCCACATTCTCCCCCACTCCCCCCTTGGGAGCGAGTCCCACATTCTCCCCCACTCCCCCCTTGGGAGCGAGTCCCACATTCTCCCCCCATGGGAGCGAGTCCCACATTCTCCCCCACTCCCCCCTTGGGAGCGAGTCCCACATTCTCCCCCCATGTGAGCGAGTTCCACATTCTCCCCCACTCCCCCCGTGGGAGCGAGTTCCACATTCTCCCCCACTCCCCCCGTGGGAGCGAGTCCCACATTCTCCCCTACTCCCCCCTTGGGAGCGAGTCCCACATTCTCCCCCCATGGGAGCGAGTTCCACATTCTCCCCCACTCCCCCCGTGGGAGCGAGTCCCACATTCTCCCCTACTCCCCCCTTGGGAGCGAGTCCCACATTCTCCCCCCATGGGAGCGAGTCCCACATTCTCCCCCACTCCCCCCTTGGGAGCGAGTCCCACATTCTCCCCCCATGGGAGCGAGTTCCACATTCTCCCCCACTCCCCCCGTGGGAGCGAGTTCCACATTCTCCCCCACTCCACCCGTGGGAGCGAGTTCCACATTCTCCCCCACTCCCCCCATGGGAGCGAGTCCCACATTCTCCCCCACTCCCCCCTTGGGAGCGAGTCCCACATTCTCCCCCACTCCCCCGTGGGAGCGAGTCCCACATTCTCCCCGACTCCCTGTGGGAGCGAGTCCCACATTCTCCCCCACTCCCCATGGGATCGAGTCCTACATTCTCCCCCACTCCCCCCCGTGAGAGCGAGTCCCACATTCTCCCCCACTCCCCCGTGGGAGCGAGTCCCACATTCTCCCCCACTCCCCCCCGTGAGAGCGAGTCCCACATTCTCTCCCATGGGAGTGAGTCCCACATTCTCCCCCACTCCCCATGGGATCGAGTCCCACATTCTCCCCCACTCCCCCCGTGGGAGCGAGTCCCACATTCTCCCCCACTCCCCCCGTGGGAGCAAGTCCCACATTCTCCCCCACTCCCCCGTGGGAGCGAGTCCCACACGCTCGCACCTTCGAGACTCAGACACTCCCTCTTTCTCTCCCTCTGTCCCGACCTCAAAGGACTTCAGTCGATCGACAGAGAGAGAATATTTCTTCTGTTGGCGGGGGTTGGGGGGAAGAGAGAGAGAATCCAGAACGCGTAGGGGGAGAGGGGGGGGAGAGATCCTTAAAATTCGAGGCAGGGGCCCCACCAGAAAGCAGCCCCTCACGCAGAAGGGGGAGAGGGATCCGGAACTCTCTCTCTCCCCCTCTGTCGGGGGGTGTCGGGGGGTCAATTTAGAATGACCAAACTGAGAGGGAGAGATTGTGTCGGGGTAAGGAGGAGGGTTAAAGGTCACGGAGATGGGGCAGGGAGATGGAATTAAGGTGATTGGCTGTCAGGACAAGAAGGGGGAGGGGTAACGGGCCCCCTCCTGTTCCGATAGCGCCCTCCCTCCCTCCCTCCCTTCCTTCCCTCCCTGCCCATTGGTGTAGCCAACTCACGTTCTCCGTCTCCGTTCCCCCCCTCCGACAGAGAGTCACCACCTCGAGATCAAGGTTGGGGGGACGTCCATTTTGGCCAACTTGATCCGCCGAACCGTCTCCGCGTTCAACACCACCCTCGACGTGAAGATGGAGTCCAATAACCTCCGTGAGTGGGCGGCCGGGTGACTCCGACGCGGAGGGGAGGGGGTTGGAGGGGGCGGGGGGGAGGAGTGTTGGCGTTGTGGGATTGAGGGAGAAGGGTGTTGACGTGACGACGGGAGGTGGGGGCGTAATCCGGGTGCGAGACAAGCCTCCGGCCTAGACCGTGACGCCCAAGATGGCGGAGGGAGCGATGTCGTGAGGTAAAGGGTGATCTTTTATGACAAGGCCCACCGTGGGGACAGCAGATGGATGGTCATTCGTCTTGGGGTGGGGATTCCCCGAATTGTGCGGGCAGTCCCACCCGAAAGTGCGCCCACGACGGCGGGGTGGGGGAACTGGACTCGCGCAGTCGTGATTGGCTGAGCTTCCGCCATTGCATTGTGATAGCGCCTGACTCCACCTGGGGACATCCTGCCATGGCCTCGCAAGCCCGCGCTCTGATAGAGGTGCAGCGGGGGTGTTGCGCACAGCAAGATCCCATGCAGAACAGCGCCCTTCATTTTCTTCAGTGCTGTTGGGTGGAGGGGTGAATATTGGTCCCCAGATTGTGGCGGGAACCGACTCCTCCCCCCCCCAACCCACCCTGCCGGTCTGGATTACGGTCCCCGGTCTCGGGACGGGGACTCGAACCCATGGACTCAGACCCCGAGGCAATAGAACGCGAGCCATTGTATCACCTCACCAGGCTGACCACAGTGAGAGGCAAGGTATGATGGGATGGTTACCTCTCCCCTGAGAAACCTAGCGAACGTTTTGACAAAAATATGAAGATTAGGGAGAGGAGATTCAATAGTTTTACCGTCCTGAGAGAGAATGAGACAGAGTGGAAGATTCCATAATATCAATGAGCTTGTTCAAGGCAGAATTCACCCATTGAAGATCTCTCTAATGCACTAACTCTCCCATCGAAGACCATCCCTCTAATACCCTACCTCTCCCATCGAAGACCATCCCTCTAATACCCTAACCCTCCCATTGAAGACCATCCCTCTAATCTCCGAACTGCCCCATCGAAGACCATCCCTCTAATCCCCCAACTCTCCATCGAAGACCATCCCTCTAATCCCCCAACTCTCCATCGAAGACGCTCCCTTTAATCCCCTAACTCTCCATCGAAGACGCTCCCTCTAATCCCCTAACTCTCCATTGAAGACCCTCCCTCTAATCCCCTAACTCTCCATCGAAGACGCTCCCTCTAATCCCCTAACTCTCCATCGAAGACGCTCCCTCTAATCCCCTAACTCTCCATTGAAGACCATCCCTCTAATCCCCTAACTCTCCATCGAAGACGCTCCCTCTAATCCCCTAACTCTCCATTGAAGACCATCCCTCTAATCCCCTAACTCTCCATCGAAGACCATCCCTCTAATCCCCTAACCCTCCATTGAAGACCATCCCTCTAATCCCCCAACTCTCCATCGAAGACGCTCCCTCTAATCCCCTAACTCTCCATCGAAGACCATTCCTCTAATTCTGTAACTCTCCCATCGAATACCGATATGGCGTATAATATGACCAAGTGGCACAGTGGTTAGCACTGCTGCCTCACAGCGTCAGAGAGCCGGGTTCAATTCTGGCCTTGGGTGACTGTCTGTGTGGAGTTTGCACGTTCTTCCCGTGTCTGCGTGGGTTTCCTCCAGGTGCTCCGGTTTCCTCCCGGAGGAAAGATCTGCGGGTTCGGGGGATTGGCCATGCTAAATTGCCCTTTAGTGTCCAAAGGTGTGCAGGTTAGGTGGATTGGCCATGCTAAATTGCCCCTTAGTGTCCAAAGGTGTGCAGGTTAGGTGGATTGGCCATACTAAATTGTCCCTTCGTGTACAAAGATGTGCAGGTTAGGTGGATTGGCCATACTAAATTGTCCCTTCGTGTACAAAGATGTGCAGGTTAGGTGGATTAGCAGAATAAATGCGCAGGGTTCCAGGGATGGGGGTGGGCCTGGGTAAGGTGCTCTGTCAGAGGGTCGGTGCAGATTCGATGGGCCAAATGTCAGGTTGGTATGATCTTGGGGTCAATGGTTGGAACGGGACAGCATTAACAGTGGGGGGGGGGGAACACATCCGCAGTCCCTCGCTGGTCGGAGAACGGTGGGGTCTTCCATTGTTTGTGTTTGTGTTTCAGACTGTCTTCCTGTCCCGCACAAGATAGGGAAAGGTGCCGTCTTCTATACCCTTGTCCCCATGATTGGCATGGTTGTCTTCTGCTTCCTTCAAGTCTACAGCTTCAGGCTACGGAGAGTCATCGCATCCTTCTGTTTTCCAAAGGTAAGCTTGATTAGATTTGATTTATTATTGCCACATACATCGGGATACAGTGAAAAGTATTGTTTCTTGCGCGCTATACAGGCAAAGCATACCGTTCAAAGAGAAGGAAAGGAGAGAGTGCAGAATGTAGTGTTACAGTCATAGCTAGGGTGTAGAGAAAGATTGACTTAATGCGAGGTAGGTCCATTCAAAAGTCTGACAGCAGCAGGGAAGAAGCTGTTCTTGAGTCGGTCGGTACGTGACCTCAGACTTTTGTATCTTTTTCCTGACAGAAGAAGGTGGAAGAGAGAATGTCCGGGGTGCGTGGGGTCCTTGATTTTGCTGGCTGCTTTTCCCCGAGGCAGCGGGAAGTGTAGACAGAGTCAATGGATGGGAGGCTGGTTTGTGTGATGGATTGGGCTACATTAACGACCCTTTTGTAGTTCCTTGCGGTCTTGGGCAGAGCAGGAGCCCATACCAAGCTGTGATACACCCAGAAAGAATGCTTTCTATGGGGCATCTGTAAAAGTTGGTGAGAGTCGTAGCTGTCAGGTCGAATTTCCTCAAATTGTCCATCCAACACCCTTCTGTTTTTGTTTATCCATTCCTGGGACATGGGCGTCGCTGGCTGGGCCAGCGTTTATTGCCCATCTCTAGTTGCCCTTGGAGGGCAGTTGAGAGTCAACCACATTGCTGTGGCTCTGGAGTCACATGTAGGCCAGACCGGGGTAAGGACGGCAGATTTCCTTCCCTAAAGGGAACCAGATGGGTTTTTCCCACAATGGGTCATCAGTAGATTCTTAATTCAGAGTGGGATCTGATTGGCTCTCTTCTCCGTTGCCACAGCGAGAAAAGAAACGTATTTTGTTTCTGTACAATGACTACCTTCGGAGAAGGATCGCTTACGCGGAAACTCAACGCAAAAAAATCCTCATTCAGGCTCGCAAGAAACAATTGTGGGTAAGACTCAAGGGATTTCCCACCAGTTAACACCTCGCATTAGTACATACTCCCCCCACCAAACTGCCTCACCCTATATATAAACCACCCCGAACCCCTCGATTAGATTCCAGTCTGTATCTCACTCCCGGGTTTCTGTTATTCTATATATAAAACACCCCCGAACCCCTCGATTAGATTCCAGTCTGGAACTCACTCCCGGGTATCTGTTATTCTATATATAAACCACCCTGAACCCCTCGATTAGATTCCAGTCTGTAACTCACTCCCGGGTATCTGTTATTCTATATATAAACCACCCCGAACCCCTCGATTAGATTCCAGTCTGTAACTCACTCCCGGGTATCTGTTATTCTATATATAAAACACCCCCGAACCCCTCGATTAGATTCCAGTCTGGAACTCACTCCCGGGTATCTGTTATTCTATATATAAACCACCCCGAACCCCTCGATTAGATTCCAGTCTGTAACTCACTCCCGGGTATCTGTTATTCTATATATAAAACACCCCCGAACCCCTCGATTAGATTCCAGTCTGTAACTCACTCCTGGGTATCTGTTATTCTCTATATAAACCACCCCGAACCCCTCGATTAGATTCCAGTCTGTAACTCACTCCCGGGTATCTGTTATTCTATGTATAAACCACCCCGAACCCCTCGATTAGATTCCAGTCTGTAACTCACTCCTGGGTATCTGTTATTCTATATATAAACCACCCTGAACCCCTCGATTAGATTCCAGTCTGTAACTCACTCCCGGGTATCTGTTATTCTATATATAAACCACACCGAACCCATCGATTAGATTCCAGTCTGTAACTCACTCCCGGGTATCTGTTATTCTATATATAAACCACCCCGAACCCCTCGATTAGATTCCAGTCTGTAACTCACTCCCGGGTATCTGTTATTCTATATATAAACCACCCCGAACCCCTCGATTAGATTCCAGTCTGTAACTCACTCCCAGGTATCTGTTATTCTATATATAAACCCCCCCGAACCCCTCGATAAGATTCCAGTCTGTAACTCACTCCCAGGTATCTGTTATTCTATGTATAAAACACCCCCGAACCCCTCGATTAGATTCCAGTCTGTAACTCACTCCCGGGTATCTGTTATTCGATATATAAACCACCCCGAACCCCTCGATTAGATTCCAGTCTGTAACTCACTCCCGGGTATCTGTTATTCTATATATAAACCACCCCGAACCCCTCGATTAGATTCCAGTCTGTAACTCACTCCCGGGTATCTGTTATTCTATATATAAACCACCCCGAACCCCTCGATTAGATTCCAGTCTGTAACTCACTCCCGGGTATCTGTTATTCTATATATAAACCACCCCGAACCCCTCGATTAGATTCCAGTCTGTAACTCACTCCCGGGTATCTGTTATTCTATACATAAACCACCCCGAACCCCTCAACTCTGTTTGGACACGAAGGGGCAAATTAGCACGTCCAATCCACGTTCTGTACGCATCTTTGGAGTGTGGGAGGAATCCGGAGCACCCGGAGGAAACCCACGCGGATACGGGGGGCAGATTCCGCACACAGGCCGGGAATCGAACCCGGGTAGATTGCTTGCGAGACAATTACGGACACCAGTCGCAGACTAACCGGCGCCGATAATATCCTGCGAAGGAAAATGATGGAAATACATTTCTTAAAAGGAACGGGATGGTCACACAGCCGATTCCCACTCCTGATTCCCGTTTGTACGGGAGATGTGTAAAGTTTGGACGCCTTTACCGGGAGACCCGTTGACATCTGACCTCTCTTTGACCCTCCTCCTTCCCTCCTCCCCCCATCCCGTTCCTCCCTCTCCGCCCCTTGTGGCAGCAATTACGGGGAATGGCCGGAGCTCTCCATCGCAGGTTCCCGTGCCTCCGGAGGTACATTCGCAAGCGCTGTGTGGTGTGCAGCGAGGGGCCAACGGAAACGTCGTACTATTGCCCCAACGTGGGCTGCGGGGCGATGTACTGCCGCATCTGTTGGAAGGACATCAAGCGGTTTTGTTTTGCCTGCATGCCCTACGAGGACTTTGTCTCTGGACCCAGTGACACGGAAAACGACCCGGTCTACGGAGAGTGACACATTTCCCCCCTCTCTCGGCTCCCCTCCTCACCCACTCACCATCGCCCCCACCAGGGCGAGTGGGGGAGTAGGGGAACTACAGGTGATCCCGTTTACCCTATCTCCACACCCTCCTCCAGCCCCTACACCCCTTCCCTATCTCTGTAACCTCCTCCAGCCCCTACACCCCCTCCCTATCTCTGTAACCTCCTCCAGCCCCGACACCCCCTCCCTATCTCTGTAACCTCCTCCAGCCCCGACACCCCCTCCCTATCTCTGTAACCTCCTCCAGCCCCTACACCCCCTCCCTATCTCTGTAACCTCCTCCAGCCCGCTACAACCCCCTCCCTATCTCTGTAACCTCCTCCAGCCCCCTACACCCCCTCCCTATCTCTGTAACCTCCTCCAGCCCCTACACCCCCTCCCTATCTCTGTGACCCCCTCCAGCCCCTACACCCCCTCCCTATCTCTGTGACCCCCTCCAGCCCCTACACCCCCTCCCTATCTCTGTAACCTCCTCCAGCCCCTACACCCCCTCCCTATCTCCGTAACCTCCTCCAGCCCCTACACCCCCTCCCTATCTCTGTAACCTCCTCCAGCCCCTACACCCCCTCCCTATCTCCGTAACCTCCTCCAGCCCCTACACCCCCTCCCTATCTCTGTAACCTCCTCCAGCCCCCTACACCCCCACTCTATCTCTGTCACCTCCTCCAGCCCCCTACACCCCCTCCCTATCTCTGTAACCTCCTCCAGCCCTTGCACCCCCTCCCTATCTCTGTAACCTCCTCCAGCCCCCTACACCCGCTCCCTATCTCTGTAACCTCCTCCAGTCCCTACACCCCCTCCCTATCTCCGTAACCTCCTCCAGCCCCTACACCCTTTCCCTATCTCTGTAACCTCTTCCAGCCCCTACACCTCCCTCCCTATCTCTGTAACCTCCTCCAGCCCCCTACATCCCTCTCCCTATCTCCGTAACCTCCTCCAGCCTCTACACCCCCTCCCTATCTCTGTAACCTCCTCCAGCCCCTACACCCCTTCCCTATCTCTGTAACCTCTTTAGCCCCTACACCCCCTCCCTATCTCTGTAACCTCCCCCAGCCCCTACACCCCCTCCCTATCTCTGTAACCTCCTCCAGACCCTACACTCCCTATCTCTGTAACCTCCTCCAGCCCCTACACCCCCCTCCCTATCTCTGTAACCTCCTCCAGCCCCTACACCCCCTCCCTATCTCTGTAACCTCCTCCAGTCCCTACACTCCCTATCTCTGTAACCTCCTCCAGTCCCTACACTCCCTATCTCTGTAACCTCCTCCAGCCCCTGCACCCCCTCCCTATCTCTGTAACCTCCTCCAGTCCCTCCACTCCCTATCTCTGTAACCTCCTCCAGTCCCTACACTCCCTATCTCTGTAACCTCCTCCAGCCCCTACACCCCCTCCCTATCTCTGTAACCCCCTACACCCCCTCCCAATCTCTGTAACCTCCTCCAGCCCCTACACCCCTTCCCTATCTCTGTAACCTCTTTAGCCCCTACACCCCCTCCCTATCTCTGTAACCTCCTCCAGCCCCTACACCCCTTCCCTATCTCTGTAACCTCTTTAGCCCCTACACCCCCTCCCTATCTCTGTAACCTCCTCCAGCCCCTACACCCCCTCCCTATCTCTGTAACCTCCTCCAGTCCCTACACTCCCTATCTCTGTAACCTCCTCCAGCCCCTACACCCCCCTCCCTATCTCTGTAACCTCCTCCAGCCCCTACACCCCCTCCCTATCTCTGTAACCTCCTCCAGTCCCTACACTCCCTATCTCTGTAACCTCCTCCAGTCCCTACACTCCCTATCTCTGTAACCTCCTCCAGCCCCTGCACCCCCTCCCTATCTCTGTAACCTCCTCCAGTCCCTCCACTCCCTATCTCTGTAACCTCCTCCAGTCCCTACACTCCCTATCTCTGTAACCTCCTCCAGTCCCTACACTCCCTATCTCTGTAACCTCCTCCAGCCCCTACACCCCCTCCCTATCTCTGTAACCCCCTACACCCCCTCCCAATCTCTGTAACCTCCTCCATCCCCTACAACCCTCCGAGATCTCTGCGCTCCTCCAATTCCGGCCTCTCGAGCATCCCCCGATTCCCATCGCTCCGCCATTGGCGGCCGTGCCTTCAGCTGCCTGGGGGGCCCCAAACTCTGGAATTCCCTCCCTAAACCTCTCCACCTCTTTCTATCGCTCTCTCTCTCTGTCTCTCTCTCTCTGTCTCTCTCTCTGTCTCTCTCTCTCTGTCTCTCTCTTTCTCTGTCTCTCTCTCTATCTGTGAGCGTGTGTCTCTCTCTTTCTCTCTCACTCTGTCTCTCTCTCTGTCTCTCTATCTCTGTGTGAGTATGTCTCTCTTTCTCTTTCTCTGTCTGTCTTTCTCTGTCTCTCTCTCGCTGTCACTCTCTCTCTCTCTCTCTCGCTCTCTCTTTCTGTCACTCTCTCTCTCTGTCTCTCTGTCTCTCTCTCTGTCTCTCTCTCTCTCCTACTTTGAGACGCCTCTTAAACCCAACCTCTTCGGCCAAGCCTTTGGTTCCCTGTCCCTTACACCTCCCAGTGTGTCTCAGCATTAAGCTGGGTTGATTAAATGCTTCTGTGGGACCTCTCGTGATGATAAAGGCGCTATATAAATGTCCTGGTGTCCTGCTTACAAAATAGCTGCCTGCACTATTTTAACACAAGCCTGGGCATCTCTCCACACCCATAGCAACCCCGAATTCGAGTGACTGATTAACAGGACCTTCCCTGAGAAGGCCAGGTGAGGGAGGATAGGCCTTTAATGGTGGACTAAGGCTGCGTCTTGCTCCGGGATCTGCCTCTAATTCTTTGGGAAATTGTCCGTTATCGTGGCGGGAGTGACTGGTGACGCCTCCCGATATTTACTTTTCAATTCATGCCTCAAGTAGATTGGGGCCTAGCGGCCTGGATGGCGAACAGGGCTTCGATTGGCCAAGTAGGCCGGAGCCTGAGGCCCACAGGCCTTGACCACCATTCCCAAAAGCCAGCTCCCTCACGAGTCCAGGGAATTAATATCTCCGTCAGACCGGCAGGGGGTGGTGGAATCCGGGGAGGAAAAGGACTGTGGTCTCGCAAACCCCATCATTCTTTTGGCCTGGCTGCCATCTTGGAGGTTGTCGGCAGGCGGGGGGAACGGGAGGGGAGGTCGGTCGGGTCTGCGCGCGCAGGGCGAGACGGGTAGTCGGGTTCAACGCTGGCGAGGAGGAACAGGGATAGGCCCCGGAATGATATCGGGAGCGGTGGGGGCGGTGGGGGGGGGGGGGTGCGGGGGGGATGGTGATGGATTGGTCACCCGTAGCAACTGGGGGGCCTGGGAGAATGGGATGGATTGGTTACCCATAGCAACCAAGGGAATGGGGACCTGGGAGAATGGGATGGATTGGTTCCCCATAGCTACCAAGGGAATGGGGGCCTGAGCGAATGGGATGGATTGGTTACCCATAGCAACCAGGGGTCTGGGTGAAAATGGGGATGGATTGGTTACCCAGAGCAACCAGGGGCCTGGGTGAATGGGATGGCTTGGTTACCCACAGCAACCAGGGAAATGGGGGCTGGGGAGAATGGGGATGGATTGGTTACTCATAGCAACCAGGGGAATGGGGGACCTCATTGGGTATTTTGTGTTGTGGGGGTGAGGGGCGCATTGCGCAAACCACATCTGTCATTCCCCCCCCACCTCCGGCAGGCGCTAGTGAGTGAGCTAATCTCAGTGACACCATGCTTCCCATAGGGCAATGGGATCAATGGTTACGCAGTGCCTTGGTGGAGGGGACGGGGGGGGGGGGCAACGGAGTGGGTGGGGAGAGACCTGGGAAGGGGGGGTTGGAATGGGAGAGGGTGGAGAGGAAGATTCTCAAAGCGAAAGGCATCTGGCAAACTCCTGGTAAGCTGGGCTGCGTTTGGTCAAGCGGCGAGGACCCCAGCCACTGAGTGGGCCGCAATCCTGCCCGACTGCCAATAATTGGAACAAAAACTCAAACGGGAGGAAAGGTGCCCGAGGAGTAAATTTTAATCGGAAGCATTAACTGTCCTCGCTCACTGGGGAGGTCAACAAAACCATGCGGAAGTTCCCGAATGCTCGGCTGAGCTACAAATGGCTCCACTGAACCCAAAGCGCTCCCCCCTCCCCCGATGCCTTTTCCCGAAACCAACACTGGTTCAAGAGAAGCAATTATGATTTTCCGAAGTTCCTGATGTCACATCAATTGGAAAATAACTTCCGAAAATATCTCCTCACGACCAGGGGGTAGATAGAGACAGAGGAATGTTGTTTTCTGTGATATGTTCAATGTCAATGTAAATAAATGATTGATTTGATGACAAACGTGTGCCTTCGTGTCATTTGTGCGTCTTTATGTGTGCATGTTCGGTGTGTATGTTTAATTCCACGTGTAAACAAGTCAGGAGTGTGATGGAACACTCTCCACTTGCCTGGATGGGTGCGGCTCCAACAACAATCTCCACTTGCCTGGATGAGTGTCTCTCCAACAACAATCTCCACTTGCCTGGATGAGTGTCTCTCCAACAACAATCTCCACTTGCCTGGATGAGTGCGACTCCAACAACAATCTCCACTTGCCTGGATGAGTGTCTCTTCAACAACAATCTCCACTTGCCTGGATGAGTGCGGCTCCAACAACAATCTCCACTTGCCTGGATGAGTGCGACTCCCAACAACAATCTCCACTTGCCTGGATGAGTGCGGCTCCAACAACAATCTCCACTTGCCTGGATGAGTGTCTCTTCAACAACAATCTCCACTTGCCTGGATGAGTGTCTCTCCAACAACAATCTCCACTTGCCTGGATGAGTGTCTCTCCAACAACAATTTCCACTTGCCTGGATGAGTGCGACTCCAACAACAATCTCCACTTGCCTGGATGAGTGTCTCTTCAACAACAATCTCCACTTGCCTGGATGAGTGCGGCTCCAACAACAATCTCCACTTGCCTGGATGAGTGCGGCTCCAACAACAATCTCCACTTGCCTGGATGAGTGCGACTCCCAACAACAATCTCCACTTGCCTGGATGAGTGCGGCTCCAACAACAATCTCCACTTGCCTGGATGAGTGTCTCTTCAACAACAATCTCCACTTGCCTGGATGAGTGCGGCTCCAACAACAATCTCCACTTGCCTGGATGAGTGCGGCTCCAACAACAATCTCCACTTGCCTCGATGAGTGCAGCTCCAACAACACTCAAGAAGCTCGACACCATCCAGGACAAAGCAGCCCCGCTCGATCGACACGCTAACCACAAACACTCACTCCCTCCACCACCGACGCACAGCGGCAGCCGTGTGAACCATCTACAAGATGCACTGCAGCGACTCACCAAGGCTCCTTCCACAGCACCTTCCAAACCCACCACCTCTACCATCTAGAAGGACAAGGGGGGGGCAGCAGACACATGGGGAACACCCCCACCTGCAAGTTCCCCCTCCGAGCCACTCACCATCCCGACTTGGAAATATATCGGCCGTTCCTTCACTGTCGCTGGGGTCAAAATCCCAGAACTCCCTCCCTAACAGCACTGTGGGTGTACCTACCCCACACATGGGGACTGACTGATGTCCAACAACAATCCTGGAACTCCCTCCCTAACAGCACTGTGGGTGTACCTACCCCACACACGGGGACTGACTGATGTCCAATGACAATCCTGGAACTCCTTCCCTAACAGCACTGTGGGTGTACCTACCCCACACACGGGGACTGTGGTGGGTTCAAGATGGCAGCTCACCCAGCACTTTCTCAAGGGGCAAAACCACTCCTTGGTTCCACAGCCTCACACTCCTTATCGTCCAATCGCAGGGCACAGTGGGGCCACCTGACTCCTGATGTGAACCCATTGTGAGGTGAGGTGACTCGATCCAAGATGGCCGGTTTGCTGAACAGGAGGGACTGGTTGGCGCACTCAGATCCTCATCCGTGAGCTCTCCCCGGGAACCAAAGAATCCCTACATTGCAGCAAGGGACTATTCGGCCCAGCGAGCCTGCACCGACTCCCTGACAGACCATCCCACCCAGCCCTCCACCTTATCCCCATAACCCATGCATTTAGCATGGCCGATCCACCTAACCCGCACATCTTTGGACACTAAGGGGCAATTAAGCATGGCCAATCCCCCTAACCTGCACATCTTTGCACTGTAGGAGGAAACCGGAGCACCCGGAGGAAACCCACGCAGACACAAGGAGAATGTGCAGACTCTGCACAGACAGTGACCCGAGCCGGGAATCGAACCCGGGTCCCTGGCGCTGTGAGGCAGCAGTGCCACCGTGCCGCTCACTGGCGGCTGAGCAGAGTCAGGTGCATCAGTGGGACTATCACTAGGGCCCATGGGGGCTGGCTGTGATTGGCAGGAGTAAGAGCCTGAAATGACTAGGCCGGGAGGCCTGATGGTTTCTACATTGGAGAGGGCAAAGGATTAAAGAACTGGTGGAGGGGGAGGAATGGGGGGAGTGGGAAGGGCGGGGGTGTGGGTGAGTCAGGTGGGGACCCAAAACCGACCGTGGATTTCAACCGCGGGATCTTGCTGTCCGACGCTCCCAACAAACGGCCAGCAGAGGCCAAGGCGGGGATTCACTCCGGTCACGGGGTATGAGGGAGGGGTGGTTTGCGAACATCGTTAAAGCATCGCAGGGAGAAAAGGGGGGAGGAGGGTCTCGGAGTAACGTTCCCAGGGGGAGCCATGTTGGAACACCAAAGGTCTCAACTCAACATGGCTTCATTGACTGCAACAAGGCCGCAGGGCTATAGGGTGAGAGCGGGGCAGTGGCATTAGTTTGGGGATTGATACAGGGCTGTGGGGTGAGAGCGGGGCAGTGGCATTAGTTTGGGGATTGATACAGGGCTATGGGGAGAGAGCGAGGCAGTGGGATTAGTTTGGGGATTGATACAGGGCTATGGGGAGAGAGCGGGGCAGTGGGATTAGTTTGGGGATTGATACAGGGCTATGGGGAGAGAGCGGGGCAATGGGATTAGTTTGGGATTGATACAGGGCTATGGGGAGAGAGCGAGGCAGTGGGATTAGTTTGGGGATTGATACAGGGCTATGGGGAGAGAGCGGGGCAGTGGGATTAGTTTGGGGATTGATACAGGGCTATGGGGAGAGAGCGGGGCAGTGGGATTAGTTTGGGGATTGATACAGGGCTATGGGGAGAGAGCGGGGCAATGGGATTAGTTTGGGATTGATACAGGGCTATGGGGAGAGAGCGAGGCAGTGGGATTAGTTTGGGGATTGATACAGGGCTATGGGGAGAGAGCGGGGCAGTGGGATTAGTTTGGGGATTGATACTGGGCTATGGGGAGAGAGCGGGGCAGTGGGATTAGTTTGGGGATTGATACAGGGCTATGGGGAGAGAGCGGGGCAGTGGGATTAGTTTGGGGATTGATACAGGGCTATGAGGAGAGGGTGGGACAGTGGGATTAGTTTGGGGATTGATACAGGGCTATGGGGAGAGAGCGGGGCAGTGGGATTAGTTTGGGGATTGATACTGGGCTATGGGGAGAGAGCGGGGCAGTGGGATTAGTTTGGGGATTGATACAGGGCTATGAGGAGAGGGTGGGGCAGTGGGATTAGTTTGGGGATTGATACAGGGCTATGGGGAGAGAGCGGGGCAGTGGGATTAGTTTGGGGATTGATACAGGGCTATGGGGAGAGAGCGGGGCAGTGGGATCAGTTTGCGGATTGACACAGGGCTATGGGGAGAGAGCGGGGGAGGGGCAAGGGGCAGTTCGAATAATTTTCACCCTTCCACACTCTAACTGGCCAGAGTGTGGCAGCAACCTCTCTCTTTCTCTCCCTCTCTCTCTCTGTGTTCAATTGTCCTTTCTCCTGCCTCTCATTGTGTTCCAGCAGGCAATGGGTTAAGGGTGGAGAGAGAGGCGGATGGTGTCAGGGTTGGGTACACTCCGCAGGAAGCCTGGACTCTCAGTGAGAGAGAGAGAGTGAGAAATCTGAGCCAGGGTGTTCCTGAGATTAGGCAGTGTGAAAGCCATCGGAGGAGATGGGGGCAGGGAGAGAAGATTGCCCAGGTTTCTGAAAGAGGGTCGTTGTTCCCTGCAGGCTGCGTCCACAGGATTACACTCCAGGCAGAGAGAGGGAGCCTCGTAGAATTCCCCAAGCTGCCCCCTGCCCTCCCAAACATCCCGGCAGGCCGGAGACACAAGGAGAGATAGGAACCAGTGGCGAACTCCTGGGAATTGGCAGCAGCCAATAACTCTCTAATCCTCTCGTTCCGTTCCCCCCTTTCACCCCCCCTCGCCTCCCCTGCGTTGGGGGTGGGGGCGAATCTGGGGTTGGTGGGGAGGGTCTGATGTCCAGGGAGGGTCCCCCACGGGGTCCAGGCGCCCTGTCCTGGCTAGTCCTCTGGGCAGTGGTCGCTGGCACGCTCCTGCCACAGGGCAGGGGGGACGCAAGACCGGGCATCAGTGGCGCTACGAGCAGGGACGCTAGCGACTGGGGGAGCGCCCTCTCGGAGGGGGACGACCGCAGAGGTAAGAACTGGGGAGCGGGGGGGGGGGGGGGGGGGGGGGGTCTCTATGTGGGGAGTTAAGGGGCAGCAGGGAGACATTAAGTTTCAAGGTTTATTTATTAGTGTCGCAAGCAGGCTTACATTAACACCGCAATGAAGTTACTGTGAAAATCCGCCACACTCCTGTTCGGGTTACACTGAGGGAGAATTTAGCACGGCCGATACACCCTCACCTTCACGTCTTTCGGACTGTGGGAGGAAACCCATGCAGACACGGGGAGAATGTGCAGACTCCGCACAGACTGTGACCCCAAGCCGTGAATCGAACCTGGGTCCCTAGCGCTGTGAGGCAGCAGTGCTAACCACTGCGCCGCCCATTTTTTAATATCCCAAAGACTCCACACTGTCTCCCATCAAACACTCCCAGGACAGGTACAGCACGGGGTTAGACACAGAGTAAACCTCCCTCTACACTGTCCCCCATCAAACACTCCCAGGGCAGGTACAGCACGGGGTGAGATACAGAGTAAAGCTCCCTCTACACTGTCCCCATCAAACACTCCCAGGACAGGTACAGCACGGGTTAGATACAGAGTAAAGCTCCCTCTACACTGTCCCCATCAAACACTCCCAGGACAGGTACAGCACGGGGTTAGATACAGAGTAAAGCTCCCTCTACACTGTCCCCCATCAAACACTCCCAGGACAGGGACAGCACGGGGTTAGATACAGAGTAAAGCTCCCTCTACACTGTCCCCCATCAAACACTCCCAGGACACTCTGTCGAGGGCGTGATTGTAAGTTGAGGGTTCAATGATGTCTGTCTGAATTTTGCGTCTGGGTGGTTTAGTCTCGAACCCATAATTAATCACTGTTGTGACATTGACATTGCGACTTTTCCTTTTTTGGAGCTGTGGTTTGTGTAGAGGATGTTCAGGGAAATGTGTGCTTGTGGGACAGGTTAGAACTCGATGTGCGACCCCACCTCTCACACTGACCCTCCCACAGTGCGGCGCTCCCTCAGCACTGACCCTCCCACAGTGCGGCGCTCCCTCAGCACTGACCCTCCCACAGTGCGGCGCTCCCTCAGCACTGACCCTCCCACAGTGCGGCGCTCTCTCTGCACTGACCCTCCCACAGTGCGGCGCTCCCTCAGCACTGACCCTCCCACTGTGCGGCGCTCCTTCAGCACTGACCCTCCCACAGTGCGC
Organism: Mustelus asterias; assembly: GCF_964213995.1. NCBI lineage: Eukaryota > Metazoa > Chordata > Chondrichthyes > Carcharhiniformes > Triakidae > Mustelus > Mustelus asterias. Next base: position 126,914 of record NW_027590488.1, read on the forward strand.
TGCTCCCTCAGCACCGACCCTCCCACAGTGCGGCGCTCCCGCAGCACTGACCCTCCCACAGTGCGGCGCTCCCTCAGCACTGACCCTCCCACAGTGCGGCGCTCCCTCAGCACTGACCCTCCCACCGTGCGGCGCTCCCTCAGCACTGACCCTCCCACAGTGCGGTGCTCCCTCAGCACCGACCCTCCCACAGTGCGGCGCTCCCTCAGCACCGACCCTCCCACAGTGTGGCGCTCCCTCAGCACTGATCCTCCCACAGTGCGGCGCTCCCTCAGCACTGACCCTCCCACAGTGCGGCGCTCCCTCAGCACTGACCCCTCCCACAGAGGGACAGAGGGGGACAGACAGATACAGACCGAGTTTCATAAGTTTTATTTATTAGTGTCACAAGTCGGCTTACATTAACACCGCAATGAAGTTACTGTGAAAATCCCCAAGTCGCCACACTCCAGCCCCTGTTCGGGTTACACTGAGGGAGAATTTAGCACGGCCAATCCACCCTAACCAGCACGTCTTTCAGACTGTGGGAGGAAACTGGAGCACCCGGAGGAAACCCACGCAGACACGGGGAGAACGTGCAGACTCCACACAGACAGTGACCCGAGCCGGGAATCGAACCCGGGTCCCTGGCGCTGTGAGGCAGCATTGCTAACCCCACTGTACCACCCCGGAGAGAAAAGAGAGAGAGAGAGACAGAGGGAGAGAGGGAGAGACAGAGAGAGACAGAGATAGAGAGAGTGAAACAGAGAGAGAGAGACAAGGAGAGTCAGAGAGAGGCAGCCAGAGAGAGGGGCAAAGAGAGAGACAGAAAGAGGCATAGAGAGAGAAAGAGAGGAAGAATGTGACAGAGAGAGCGAGAGACAGAGTGAGAGAGAGAGATAGCGAGAGACGAGAGGGGGCGAGAGACAGGGCTAGAGAGAGAGACAGAGAGGGAGACAGACAGACAGAGACAGAGGGAGACAGAGACAGAGGGAGACAGAGAGTGAGAGAGACAGAGACACAGAGAGACAGAGACACCGAGAGAAAGAGACATGAGTGACAGAAAGAGAGAGGGACAGAGAGAGGAAGAGACAGAGAGAGAGAAAGTGAGTGAGAGAGAGAGAGACAGAGACACAGAGAGAAAGAGACACAGAGTGACAGAAAGAGAGAGGGACAGAGAGAGGGAGAGACAGAGAGAGAGAAAGTGAGTGAGAGAGGGAGAGACAGAGACACAGAGAGAAAGAGACACAGAGTGACAGAAAGAGAGAGGGACAGAGAGAGGGAGAGACAGAGAGAGAGAAAGTGAGTGAGAGAGAGAGAGACAGAGACACAGAGAGAAAGAGACACAGAGTGACAGAAAGAGAGAGGGATAGAGAGAGGGAGAGACAGAGAGAGAGAAAGTGAGTGAGAGAGAGAGAGACAGAGACACAGAGAGAAAGAGACACAGAGTGACAGAAAGAGAGGGATAGAGAGAGGGAGAGACAGAGAGAGAGAAAGTGAGTGAGAGAGAGAGAGACAGAGAGAGAGGGAGAGATTGTGTGAGGCGGGTGAGAGTTGTGTGAGATGTTAGGCGTGTTTCCTGAGTGAGATTTCTGAGTGGGGAGTTGTGAGGAAGCAGCTTGCTTGGGTTCAGCCAGTTGGAGGTTACTAATGACTGGGGGATTTATTCCGAGCGATGATCTAACTCCTCTTCCTGCGATGACTTCATGGTGAATTCGGAGGTCACTCACTCAGGCCTGACAGCGTGGCCCAGACTCCAAGAGCACATCCTGACTCCCTCCGTCCCTGCTGCCCGCGCTGGCCCAAAGCCCTGGGGCCGTTCCCTGCTCAGGGGCTGAAGGGCTCACCCCACCTCCCTGACTCAACCTCCTCGAATGGTAGGCCCCACTCCTCCCGCAGGCCTCAACTCCGCCACTCGCCCCCTCCGTCTGTGCCTCACCCGCTTCCCTCCATCCTAGCCCCCTCCCACCACACACCCACCCGCCCCCTCACAATGCCTCCGTCTGGGGTCTCTCGCCCCCTCAGAATGTTCCGGAGCCCTTCACAACCGATGGCGGCCATTTTCCCAAATGTTGACCTCTTTTGCAGTTTGGCGGGGTGTGGCCTACCGCACAGGTCGGGGATTTTCACAGTAACATCATTGCAGTGTTAGTGTAAGCCGACTTGTGACACTAATAAATAAACTTTAACTTTAATTTAAATCCGGTTAATAAAATCTGGGATTGAGAGTGAGTCTCGGTAACGGCGACTGTGACAACGATCATCGATTGTCGCAAAAATAATAAATCCATCTGGTTCACTAACGCCCCCTTTCGGGAAGGAAATCTGCTGCCCTTACCCCGGTCTGGCCTACATGGGACTCCAGAGAGACAGACAGATAGAGAGACAGATAGAGAGACAATCAGAGAGACAGACAGAGAGAGACAGACACACACACGCGCAGAGACACACATACAGAGAGACACACACAGACACACAGGTACACACACACACACAGACACACACACAGAGACACACACACACAGAGACACACACAGACATACAGGTACACACACACACACACAGACACACAGACACACACACACACAGACAGACACAGACACACACACACGCACACAGCAATCTGGTCAATTCTTAGCTGCCCCCCACTGAGGGAAACTCATAGTTGATTTTATTTGATTTATTATTGTCACATGTATTGGGATGCTGTGAAAAGTATTGTTTCTTGCGTGCTAAACAGACAAAGCATACCGTTCATAGAGTACATAGATTTGATTTATTATTGTCACATGTATTAGGATACAGTGAAAAGTATTGTTTCTTGCGCGCTATACAGACAAAGCATGCTGTTCATAGAGAAGGAAAGGACAGGGTGCAGAATGTAGTGTTACAGTCATAGCTCGGGTGTAGAGAAAGATCAACTTAGTGCGAGGTAGGTCCATTCAAAAGTCTGACAGCAGCAGGGAAGAAGCTGTTCTTGAGTCGGTTGGTACGTGGCCTCAGACTTTTGTATCTTTTTCCCGACGGAAGAAGGTGGAAGAGAGAATGTCCGGGGTGCGTGGGGTCCTTGATTATGCTGGCTGCTTTTCCCGAGGCAGTGGGAAGTGTAGACGGAGTCAATGGATGGGAGGCTGGTTTGTGTGATGGGACTGGGCTACATTCACAACCTTTTGTAGTTCCTTGTGGTCTTGGGCAGAGCAGGAGCCCATACCAAGCTGTGATACAACCAGAAAGAATGCTTTCTATGGGGCATCTGTAAAAGTTGGTGAGAGTCGTAGCTGACATGCCGAATTTCCTTAGTCTCCTGAGAAAGTAGAGGTGTTGGTGGGACTTTCTTAACTATAGTGTCGGCATGGGGGGGGCCAGGACAGGTTGTTGGTGATCTGGACACCTAAAAACTTGAAGCTCTTGACCATTTCTACTTCGTCCCCGTTGATGTAGACAGGGGCGTGTTCTCCATTATGCTTCCTGGAGTCGATGACCATCTCCTTCATTTTCTCACTCACTTCCCTGTTGTGACTTGAATTCTGGGGCAAATTCAAGGGGCATTTAAGGCTGGGCAGTCTAAATCCAACCTCCAAAACTCTTCACAGCTAAAAAAAAGCCCCATGTTACCTCCCAGGAGAGAAAAAAAGCATTTTGGGCCAGGATCTAGTTTCCCTGTATTTTTCCTTCGAACACCATCCCAACTCTGACCCCCATTCCCTCCCCGTCGTCTCTGGATGCGTTTCTCTGAAGTTTGAGGCCTACTGAGCCATTTGAGGCCCTAATCCAGAGATTCGGGCCTACATTGCAGGCTTTCACTACTCCCAGTGTACGGGACTAAATTAGCATGCTCCCACGAGTAAAAGAGCAGCGTGGGGGGGGGGGGGGGGGGCGGTGGGGGGCGAATAGGGTTATTGGGAGTTCTTTCTCTGGTTCCCTGGGTCAATATTTATCCCTGAATTAGTCTGACTGAGAAAATAGACGACAAGATTGGTCAGTCATGAATCCGATTGGCTATCTCGGCCTGTACAAAATGGCTGCTGGATTGGCCTGGACAGAACATTCCGCAGAATACTGTGGACAATAGCTTCCGACCCCATCAGCTCTCCATCGAGAACCCTGCCCATTTTCCCAGAGATTGTCAACCCCATCTCGGCTGATCGGTTGTGGAAACCCTCGCCCAGTTAGCGCCAGATTCGAAAATTCCGAATCTCTCCCGGGTGCTTCACCTCATAATCCCATCCTGAAACTCCCCTCCAGCCCCTATACCCCCTCCCTATCTCTGCAACCTCCTCCAGCCCCGACACCCCCTCCCTATCTCTGCAACCTCCTCCAGCCCCGACACCCCCTCCCTATCTCTGCAACCTCCTCCAGCCCCGACACCCCCTCCCTATCTCTGCAACCTCCTCCAGCCCCGACACCCCCTCCCTATCTCTGCAACCTCCTCCAGCCCCGACACCCCCTCCCTATCTCTGCAACCTCCTCCAGCCCCGACACCCCCTCCCTCTCTCTGTAACCTCCTCCAGCCCCCTACACCCCCTCCCTATCTCTGTAACATCCTCCAGCCCCTACACCCCCTCCCTATCTCTGTAACCCCCTCCAGCCCCTACACCCCCTCCCTATCTCTGCAACCACCTCCAGCCCCTACACCCCCTCGCTATCTCTGTAACATCCTCCAGCCCCGACACCCCCTCCCTATCTCTGCAACCTCCTCCAGCCCCGACACCCCCTCCCTCTCTCTGTAACCTCCTCCAGCCCCTACACCCCCTCGCTATCTCTGTAACATCCTCCAGCCCCGACACCCCCTCCCTCTCTCTGTAACCTCCTCCAGCCCCTACACCCCCTCGCTATCTCTGTAACCTCCTCCAGCCCCTACACCCCCCTCCCTATCTCTGTAACCTCCTCCAGCCCCGACACCCCCTCCCTCTCTCTGTAACCTCCTCCAGCCCCTACACCCCCTCGCTAACTCTGTAACATCCTCCAGCCCCTACACCCCCTCCCTATCTCTGTAACCTCCTCCAGCCCCTACGACCCTCCGAGATCTCTGCGCTCCTCCAATTCCGGCCTCTTGAGCATCCCCTGATTCCCATCGCTCCGCCATTGGCGGCCGTGCCTTCAGCTGCCTGGGGGGGCCCTAAACTCTGGAATTCCCTCCCTAAACCTCTCCACCTCTGTCTCTGTCTCTCTCTTTCTCCCTCTTTCTCTGTCTCTCTCTCGCTCTACTTTAACACACCTTCCGTGCTTGAGATTTTGCTTGCCTATCCCTCCTATCTCCCGGTATCTCTCGGGGTCAGATTCTGATTGGATGCTCTCTGGCTGCCCCACAGAAAGGGATGCCGTGCAAGAGGCGCTGATTGGAAAACGGCTAATGTTACGCCGCTGTTTAAAAAAGGAAGGAGACAAAAGGCGGGTAACTATAGGCCGGTCAGCTTAACGTCTGTAGTAGGGAAAATGCTGGAATCCATTATTAAAGAGGAGATAGCAGGGCATCTGGATAGAAATAGTTCGATCAATCAGACGCAGCATGGATTCATGAGGGGAAAGTCGTGCTTGACGAACATGTTGGATTTTTATGAAGATGTGACTAGGGCGGTTGATGGAGGAGAACCGGTGGATGCGGTGTTTTTGGATTTCCAAAAGGCGTTTGATAAGGTGCCCCATAAAAGGCTGCTGAAGAAGATTAGGGCACACGGAGTTGGGGGTAGTGTGTTAAAGTGGATTGGGGACTGGCTATCCGACAGGAAGCAAAGAGTCGGAATAAATGGGTGTTTTTCCGGTTGGAGGAAGGTAACTAGTGGCGTGCCGCAGGGATCGGTACTCGGGCCGCAACTATTTAAGATTTATACAGATGATCTGGAGGAGGGGACGGAGTGTAGGGTAACGAAGTTTGCAGACGACACAAAGATAAGTGGAAAAGTGAATCGTGTGGAGGACGGAGAAGATCTGCAGAGAGATTTGGACAGGCTGAGTGAGTGGGCGAGGATATGGCAAATGGAGTATAACGTTGATAAATGCGAGGTTATACACTTTGGAGGAAATAATAACAAATGGGATTGCTATCTCAATGGAAACAAATTAAAACATGGGTTCAGGGCAGCTATGTAGATGCAGTGTGTTGAAAGGTTCAGGGCAGCTATGTAGATGCAGTGTGTAGGGTTCGGGGCAGCTATGTAGATGCAGTGTGTAGGGTTCGGGGCAGCTATGTAGATGCAGTGTGTAGGGTTCGGGGCAGCTATGTAGATGCAGTGTGTAGGGTTCGGGGCAGCTATGTAGATGCAGTGTGTAGGGTTCGGGGCAGCTATGTAGATGCAGTGTGTTGTAGGGTTCAGGGCAGCTATGTAGATGCAGTGTGTTGTAGGGTTCGGGGCAGCTATGTAGATGCAGTGTGTAGGGTTCGGGGCAGCTATGTAGATGCAGTGTGTTGTAGGGTTCGGGGCAGCTATGTAGATGCAGTGTGTAGGGTTCGGGGCAGCTATGTAGATGCAGTGTGTAGGGTTCGGGGCAGCTATGTAGATGCAGTGTGTAGGGTTCGGGGCAGCTATGTAGATGCAGTGTGTAGGGTTCAGGGCAGCTATGTAGATGCAGTGTGTTGTAGGGTTCGGGGCAGCTATGTAGATGCAGTGTGTAGGGTTCGGGGCAGCTATGTAGATGCAGTGTGTAGGGTTCGGGGCAGCTATGTAGATGCAGTGTGTAGGGTTCGGGGCAGCTATGTAGATGCAGTGTGTTGTAGGGTTCGGGGCAGCTATGTAGATGCAGTGTGTAGGGTTCAGGGCAGCTATGTAGATGCAGTGTGTAGGGTTCGGGGCAGCTATGTAGATGCAGTGTGTAGGGTTCAGGGCAGCTATGTAGATGCAGTGTGTTGTAGGGTTCGGGGCAGCTATGTAGATGCAGTGTGTAGGGTTCGGGGCAGCTATGTAGATGCAGTGTGTTGTAGGGTTCGGGGCAGCTATGTAGATGCAGTGTGTAGGGTTCAGGGCAGCTATGTAGATGCAGTGTGTAGGGTTCGGGGCAGCTATGTAGATGCAGTGTGTAGGGTTCGGGGCAGCTATGTAGATGCAGTGTGTTGTAGGGTTCGGGGCAGCTATGTAGATGCAGTGTGTTGTAGGGTTCGGGGCAGCTATGTAGATGCAGTGTTGTAGGGTTCGGGGCAGCTATGTAGATGCAGTGTGTTGTAGGGTTCGGGGCAGCTATGTAGATGCAGTGTGTAGGGTTCGGGGCAGCTATGTAGATGCAGTGTGTAGAGTTCAGGGCAGCTATGTAGATGCAGTGTGTAGGGTTCGGGGCAGCTATGTAGATGCAGTGTGTAGGGTTCAGGGCAGCTATGTAGATGCAGTGTGTAGGGTTCGGGGCAGCTATGTAGATGCAGTGTGTAGGGTTCGGGGCAGCTATGTAGATGCAGTGTGTAGGGTTCGGGGCAGCTATGTAGATGCAGTGTGTAGGGTTCGGGGCAGCTATGTAGATGCAGTGTGTAGGGTTCGGGGCAGCTATGTAGATGCAGTGTGTAGAGTTCAGGGCAGCTATGTAGATGCAGTGTGTAGGGTTCAGGGCAGCTATGTAGATGCAGTGTGTTGTAGGGTTCAGGGCAGCTATGTAGATGCAGTGTTGTAGGGTTCAGGGCAGCTATGTAGATGCAGTGTGTAGGGTTCGGGGCAGCTATGTAGATGCAGTGTGTTGTAGGGTTCGGGGCAGCTATGTAGATGCAGTGTGTAGGGTTCGGGGCAGCTATGTAGATGCAGTGTGTTGTAGGGTTCGGGGCAGCTATGTAGATGCAGTGTGTAGGGTTCGGGGCAGCTATGTAGATGCAGTGTGTTGTAGGGTTCGGGGCAGCTATGTAGATGCAGTGTGTAGGGTTCAGGGCAGCTATGTAGATGCAGTGTGTTGTAGGGTTCGGGGCAGCTATGTAGATGCAGTGTGTAGGGTTCAGGGCAGCTATGTAGATGCAGTGTGTAGGGTTCGGGGCAGCTATGTAGATGCAGTGTGTTGTAGGGTTCGGGGCAGCTATGTAGATGCAGTGTGTTGTAGGGTTCGGGGCAGCTATGTAGATGCAGTGTGTAGGGTTCGGGGCAGCTATGTAGATGCAGTGTGTTGTAGGGTTCGGGGCAGCTATGTAGATGCAGTGTGTTGTAGGGTTCGGGGCAGCTATGTAGATGCAGTGTGTTGTAGGGTTCGGGGCAGCTATGTAGATGCAGTGTGTAGGGTTCGGGGCAGCTATGTAGCTGCAGTGTGTAGGGTTCGGGGCAGCTATGTAGATGCAGTGTGTTGTAGGGTTCAGGGCAGCTATGTAGATGCAGTGTGTAGGGTTCGGGGCAGCTATGTAGATGCAGTGTGTTGTAGGGTTCGGGGCAGCTATGTAGATGCAGTGTGTAGGGTTCAGGGCAGCTATGTAGATGCAGTGTGTAGGGTTCAGGGCAGCTATGTAGATGCAGTGTGTTGTAGGGTTCGGGGCAGCTATGTAGATGCAGTGTGTAGGGTTCGGGGCAGCTATGTAGATGCAGTGTGTAGGGTTCAGGGCAGCTATGTAGATGCAGTGTGTAGGGTTCAGGGCAGCTATGTAGATGCAGTGTGTTGTAGGGTTCGGGGCAGCTATGTAGATGCAGTGTGTAGGGTTCAGGGCAGCTATGTAGATGCAGTGTGTAGGGTTCGGGGCAGCTATGTAGATGCAGTGTGTTGTAGGGTTCGGGGCAGCTGTGTAGATGCAGTGTGTAGGGTTCAGGGCAGCTATGTAGATGCAGTGTGTAGGGTTCGGGGCAGCTATGTAGATGCAGTGTGTAGGGTTCGGGGCAGCTATGTAGATGCAGTGTGTTGTAGGGTTCGGGGCAGCTATGTAGATGCAGTGTGTAGGGTTCAGGGCAGCTGTGTAGATGCAGTGTGTTGTAGGGTTCGGGGCAGCTATGTAGATGCAGTGTGTAGGGTTCGGGGCAGCTATGTAGATGCAGTGTGTAGGGTTCAGGGCAGCTATGTAGATGCAGTGTGTAGGGTTCAGGGCAGCTATGTAGATGCAGTGTGTAGGGTTCGGGGCAGCTATGTAGATGCAGTGTGTAGGGTTCAGGGCAGCTATGTAGATGCAGTGTGTAGGGTTCGGGGCAGCTATGTAGATGCAGTGTGTTGTAGGGTTCGGGGCAGCTATGTAGATGCAGTGTGCAGGGTTCAGGGCAGCTATGTAGATGCAGTGTGTTGTAGGGTTCGGGGCAGCTATGTAGATGCAGTGTGTAGGGTTCGGGGCAGCTATGTAGATGCAGTGTGTAGGGTTTGGGGCAGCTATGTAGATGCAGTGTGTAGGGTTCGGGGCAGCTATGTAGATGCAGTGTGTTGTAGGGTTCGGGGCAGCTATGTAGATGCAGTGTGTAGGGTTCGGGGCAGCTATGTAGATGCAGTGTGTTGTAGGGTTCGGGGCAGCTATGTAGATGCAGTGTGTTGTAGGGTTCGGGGCAGCTATGTAGATGCAGTGTGTAGGGTTCGGGGCAGCTATGTAGATGCAGTGTGTAGGGTTCGGGGCAGCTATGTAGATGCAGTGTGTAGGGTTCGGGGCAGCTATGTAGATGCAGTGTGTAGGGTTCGGGGCAGCTATGTAGATGCAGTGTGTAGGGTTCGGGGCAGCTATGTAGATGCAGTGTGTTGTAGGGTTCGGGGCAGCTATGTAGATGCAGTGTGTAGGGTTCGGGGCAGCTATGTAGATGCAGTGTGTTGTAGGGTTCGGGGCAGCTATGTAGATGCAGTGTGTAGGGTTCGGGGCAGCTATGTAGATGCAGTGTGTTGTAGGGTTCCGGGCAGCTATGTAGATGCAGTGTGTAGGGTTCGGGGCAGCTATGTAGATGCAGTGTGTTGTAGGGTTCGGGGCAGCTATGTAGATGCAGTGTGTAGGGTTCGGGGCAGCTATGTAGATGCAGTGTGTTGTAGGGTTCGGGGCAGCTATGTAGATGCAGTGTGTAGGGTTCGGGGCAGCTATGTAGATGCAGTGTGTTGTAGGGTTCCGGGCAGCGATGTAGATGCAGTGTGTAGGGTTCGGGGCAGCTATGTAGATGCAGTGTGTTGTAGGGTTCGGGGCAGTTATGTAGATGCAGTGTGTAGGGTTCGGGGCAGCTATGTAGATGCAGTGTGTTGTAGGGTTCGGGGCAGTTATGTAGATGCAGTGTGTAGGGTTCGGGGCAGCTATGTAGATGCAGTGTGTAGGGTTCGGGGCAGCTATGTAGATGCAGTGTGTAGGGTTCGGGGCAGCTATGTAGATGCAGTGGTTGTAGGGTTCGGGGCAGCTATGTAGATGCAGTGTGTAGGGTTTGGGGCAGCTATGTAGATGCAGTGTGTAGGGTTCGGGGCAGCTATGTAGATGCAGTGTGTAGGGTTCAGGGCAGCTATGTAGATGCAGTGTGTAGGGTTCGGGGCAGCTATGTAGATGCAGTGTGTAGGGTTCAGGGCAGCTATGTAGATGCAGTGTGTAGGGTTCAGGGCAGCTATGTAGATGCAGTGTGTAGGGTTCAGGGCAGCTATGTAGATGCAGTGTGTAGGGTTCGGGGCAGCTATGTAGATGCAGTGTGTAGGGTTCAGGGCAGCTATGTAGATGCAGTGTGTAGGGTTCGGGGCAGCTATGTAGATGCAGTGTGTAGGGTTCAGGGCAGCTATGTAGATGCAGTGTGTAGGGTTCAGGGCAGCCTATGTAGATGCAGTGTGTAGGGTTCGGGGC